>NC_079449.1:29400578-29708078 GCF_903798145.1 Danio aesculapii | reverse complement strand
ATAATTACAAGTCCAGTTTGATAAATAATATATCCTGTCAGCTGCATGAAGATCATTACCAGCCAGCAAACCTTCAGGATGAGTTTTTGGGCAAATTTGCAATGGCGCGCCAAACATTTGGCATCGTCCACGCAGCGCAGCCTTGTCCAGATACTATTTCGGATGAGCGGACTTAAATTATCTCTAATGAAAATCTATGCCATTAGTACATGTGTAATTAGTGGCGAGGCCGTATTGAAACCCTTGAAAGCCATGGCCTTCTGGCTCTGTGCCTGCCCTTCTATAAGACAGTGTAAATCCTCATTAGCTGCATGGCGTCCTCCTTTATGAGCCCGGCCTGTTATGTTACACCTTTCATCTACTTTACAGAGCCTGTCCATGATCATTAATGCACTTCTGAAGCTCTATTAGCGTTATGCTCGTGATGAATTGATAAGAGACTGTACTCAAGTGGCCTGCTGGCAATATCCAGTACACAACTGCTAATCTTTGCTAGTTTCAAGTTGCCTTTCTGTTGTTAACTGGTCGTGGGATTCTCTGTTCTGTAGCTGATTGAAAGTGTACTGTATGATGAATGCCTGTTTAAAGGGATAATCCAGCTAAAAAAATTATTTTCTGAGTGATTACGTACTGTAGGTCCTCCATGGTGTAAGAGGTCTATCTTAATAAAAAAGAGGGTTTTTCATTAAAATAGTTTGGTTTATTACGGAGTCAATGTGAATGGATGTTTTTGAGATTTCAAAAACAGTATTCAGGCAACTTCGAAGTAATCTGCATAACCTCAGCTGACAAGGAATGAAATGTATTGATATGATCAGCCAAAAATCTAAATGAAATAACTTTATTTTTAAATAACTGCAAATACTCACCCTGGTGCCCAAGTAAACAAAAGCCTTTTTATTTACAGTAACCATTTGTTTAATTCATACACTAGTTTATGTTTTTTTTACTTGCTGCCAATCAGCAATAAAGAGGATGTCAAAAGGTGCATCAAAAATTGTATACTACTCTACATACAGTTAAAGTCAGAATTATTAACCACCTTTTGAATTTTTTTTATCTTTTTTTAAATATTTTCCAAATTATGTTTAACAGAGCAAGGACATTTTGACAGTATGTCTGTTAATATTTAGTCTTTTGGAGAAAGTCTTATTTGTTTTATTTCAGGTAGAATAAAAGCAGTTTTTATCATTTTTTAAAATTCATTTTAAGGTCAAAATTATTAGCCAAAAATTATCAAAAATATTGTTTTTCGATTAGTCTACAGAACAAACCATCATTATACAATAACTTGCCTAATAATTACCCTAACTTGCCTAGTTATCCTTATTAACCTAGTTAAGCCTTTAAATGTGACTTTAAACTGTATAGACGTGTCTTGAAAAATATCTAGTCAAATAATATTTACTGTCATCATGGCAAAGATAAAATAAATCAGTTATTAGAAATGAGTTATTAAAACTATTATGTTTAGAAATGTGCTGAAAAAATCTCTCCGTTAAACAAAAATTGGGAAAAAAAAAAACACGGGGGCTAATAATTCTGACTTTAAAATTCAAAACTATAAGTGTTTTCCATCTATTTATGATAGTAAATTGCATTATGGGACCATGATCTCTGCTCTGTTGACTTTTGATGTGGAAATTTTACCTCTTCATTTTAGCAAAGTGACTTTTGTTGACATTAGTAGTTGGAAAAATATAAGAAATAAGAAACATTATGTAAAGAAATGCGTTTATAAAATATTATAGAAAAATATACTTTATTACAGTTTAGTACAAGGTTTTTGTACGATAATAAATTTGTACAACACCAAACCAGAGAATTTATCACTTTAAACTATTACAATGTTAATAAAAGTCACTTTTTCGAACTTTTAAAGTAAAAAAGTTGTTGAAAGAAAGGCCATAATGTCTCATAATGCAATTAAAAAGCATAAAAAACGGGGAAAAATAAAAACATAAATCACAATAGAAAACTGCTAATTTACAAATATTGTTTACAGTGTTGAAAGTGAAAAATATGAGCTAAGAAACATATAACAAATGTGAGCTGAAAAGTATACCTGAATTTATAGTATTTGAAAAAAAGAGAGGTACCCTGATAGAGGTCTGTGCAGGACAAATTTTTTTAGTTCTGCTCCCGCAAGGTTTTACTCCGCACCCAACTGCTTCTGCCGTATATTCAGCCATTGTTTACTCGCTGCCCAACCTACCCTGTTTTCTACCTGACTACCTTTTGGTTTCCAAAATCTCACATTCAAATTGAGTACTACCAAAAGAGAGAGAGAGAGAGATAACAGATAAAACTGTAGGTTGTGCAAGGATTGTAGGCAAAATATAAGTTTTGTTTGCCCCTTTGTGATGCGACATCTTCACTTTGCTCTCCCATTCTCTCCTATGTTGGTAAAGCATGTTCAGAAAGCACTGGTCATGCGTCCATCATGTGTAACAGTCGTGAACACTTGCTGTACTGGTGTTTATCAAGAACGAGAAAATCATATAGGCTGTTACGAAATAACATCGGGACTTTGGAGCGCTGTATTGTTAGACCATCTGCTCCCGTTCAAATTACAGTAGAGTTACTGACCGTTACCGTGTTTTATTCGGAAATGTTTTCCCTACCACAAGAAATCTGGTTGATACAGCTGCGGGAATGCAGACCTCTATACCCTGTTGACCTATTACTTCTAGTGAGATTCTGAAATGTGCATCGAGTATACCCTTTATTATCCCATGATGCCGCACAAGATATTTTATGAATAGGAGTGAAGTGGCACAGTGCTGATCGAATCAAAATCACATCCACCTTCATACTACTGTAAATAGAAATGAAGCAAGTATAAATTCAAATGTAGTACCTACACAAGTAATAAAGAGAATGCAAGCTTGTAAAGATTAGCCTTTAAAGCATAACGGCTAATGCTAATGCTGCCTCTTTTTCTTTAGCACCTGTAAGTCATTTCACAGGAGGGAGAGAGTTTTTGGTGAACTTCCCTTTTAAATGCCCATCATAATTATGCAACAAATGTGTACATTTTGTATGATTAGAGCGAGATTTGAGGAAGAGCTGTGCCCAGGCCTCTTGGCTGACAGACATACTGAAACTAATAAAACAACACCCGCTTTGGGTATTAGCTAGCTAAACAGACACATACTGAACAAATAAATAAATGTGCAAAAATCTGAGCATGCTAGGCTTTGAATAATAATCAGGCAATGCAGGATATTGAAGCATAGCTCTTTATCACACATATCGTCACTAATTTCTTTAATTCTCTAATCTCTGTTTGTAATTGTTTCTCCTAGACAGCAGTGAGATTAAATGGAGAGCAAACAGACTTGTTTAAGTCATCGAATTCTCATAGTACTAGAGTCTTGTAAAGTGACATAAGATTTACAGAACATTTCAACAGCACAGCTTTGCAGTAAATAAACAGATATTGATCAGTATGATAGATAATAATGGACAAGGGATGGCCATGGTCAGCAACAACAATCAGGTAGACTGTGGCATTCAAACTTTGTCACTTTATATGATTTTATATGATATGGTTTGACTAGCAACTTCAGTGTGCTTAAATATGGTTGACCAATGCAGTATTCACCTTTTTCTCCGTGTACGAGTGGGCGAAGCCATTGGAATCTTTTTGGCTCGAGACTTCCGGTCTCATTCACTTCCATTCATTTTTAGAGGTTAAAAACAGCTTGTTTTGCTGCTTGGTGTTGCAAACTGATGTTTTCATATTATATTATTCTACTTTGTATGTATAGTCATGAAAACATTTGTTTGTAGAGTAACTAGTTTGACCATTTTCTGCCGTTTATTATTCCTAGTCATTTTTCCCATAGGCAGCTGAGTCGGAAGTTCTAAAACAATCGCAAAAACGAGCGCACTTCCGCATTGAAGAATAAGGTCAATAGCAGGCATCCAGAAACAGGGTTGAAGATCTTTTTTGTAATAATTGTAAAATAATTGTAAGAATAAAAATGTTTTGTTGAGTCTGTGTGAATAGTAGCCTTAGTCTGCTGTTGTTATCTGAGTGTCACCATTGTGCTCTTTTTCATCTGCTGCTGTTGCTCATCTGCTTCAAGGTTAAACGTGTGTTCAGAGATGCTCTTCTGCGGACTTCAGTAGTAACAAGTGTTTATTTGAGTTACTGTCGTCTTTTTATCAGCTCAAACTATAGTCTATTCATTCTCTTCTGACACCTGGAATCAATGCCCACAGAACTACATCTTCTTTTTTTTCAATGTAGAATGGTCATGTGTGAAATGATCAGTAAATCAGCATTTTCCTTGACATATCTGATGAGGCCATCTGGCACTAGCAAACATGCCACGTTCAAAGTCACCTAAATCTTCCTTACTCCTTATTTTGATGCTCAGTTTGAACTTTAGCAGATCGCCTTGACCACTTCTACATGCTTGAATGCATTGTGTTGCTGCCATGTGCTTTGATATTTGCATTAAAGAGCAGTTGAACAGATGCATCTAAGAAAGTGGGTTTCCTGTGTGTTATTGCTGGGCAGAATATCAAAATATCAACTTGAGGCAATATCTTTTATATTGATACATACTAGTAACAGTTTGCTATGATCACATCTGACAAATTAATGTAATTAGTTTAATTTACGGTAACTACTTTAAAACGCATTGTAGTTGTAAAGTTACAGCATTGTAATGTCATGTGAATTTAAACCATTCACATAATGTGATGTAGTATAAATCACTGTACTTGTGTTAACTGAATGACATTAGGCAGAATGTTTAAAAATCCAAATATATAAAAAAGAAAATATCAAGATGCACTATACATGTTATATCACAGTTCAGCCAAGTAATTCAAAATAATTTCTGGAATTTATTTATTTTTTGTCCAAGTCATTGAGTTTGTTGCTGAAAATATTAGTTTCCTATTATCAACATGTATTTCGGTAACACATTATAATAACTACACACTATGAACTATTTATTAAGCATTAGCAAATAGTGAATTCATTATCTGCCTTACCTCTACATTGATAAACGTTAGTAAGCAGTTTATAACTGCAGCTACAAATGCTGTATTCTTGATTTACAAGCAAATTTATAAAGTGCTTAATAATTGTACTTTCATACTTTGTTAATGACTTATTTTTCATTACTAAATTAAGTATCGCATTATTTACAAACTAGTTATTTAAGCATAGTTGGTGGTTTTTAAAATCATTACGAATGAGTTGGTAAATGATTAATAAATTATTCGAATTAATATTTATAATTCTTATTATTCAGGCATATACTAATAGTTAATTTGAATGTTACTAATGCTTTATTAAACTCAACTTCATTCAGTTTTGTGACCTAATCTAAAGTGAGAACTATTTATGCTATTTAAATGACAATTAAAGGCTCAGATAAATTCTAAACAGGAAAAAAGTACATAAATGACTTTATTTATTTCTATTTATTTGAAGATACACAAATGAAACTGTATCAAATAAAAAATAAATCTTTGCAACCTTATCTAAAGTAAAATTACTGTACAGTTTAAACATTGCTTCATATTATATTGTTAAATTATTATGTTGTTGTTTTATCCAATTTTATGTTGTATTTTGACAATGTTTAAACTTTACAGTAATTTTAATTTTTAGATAAGATTGCAAAGATTATTGTTCATTTGATACTGAGCCTTTAATTGTCATTTATAAGGGATTTATAAAGCATAAATAGTACTCACTTAAGATTAGGTCTCAAAACCTTTATAAACATACGGAGTAACTATTACTATATGCCTGAATAATAAGATATATAAACATAAATTTCAATAGTTTATTAATCATTTACTAACTCATTCTGAACAATCTTAAAAACCTCCAACTACTCTTAAATACAAATGGTTTGTAAATAATGCGATACTTAATTTAATAATTAAAAAATCAACCAGTCACATATTATGAGAGTACAATTATTAAGCACATTATAATTGTGGTTATAAGTCAATAGCACAGCATTTGTAGCTGCAGTCATAAACTGCTTTCTAACAATTATTAATGTAGGGTTAATGCTTAACAAATAATGAATTCACTAGATGCTAATGCTTAATAAATGATTCATAGTGTGTAGTTATTATAAAGTGTTACCTATATTTATTTATGCCATGTCTATGTTTTACCTCCATTTTATTATTTTCATGCTCATTAATGGGCAATCACTTACTTTAAGTAAAATGCAGTCACCGCACTGTACCTTTTAATTAAGGCTAATGTTTTATGATAATATAAATTTTTGGAGCTTAGGCTTTCCACTTCAACGACTGAGGGTTCTATTTTAACGATGTAGGCGCAAAGTCTAAAGCACATGTGTCCGAATCCACTTTTGCTATTTTAAGGATAGAAAAATACAATTTGAGCCATGGCGCATGTAGGCGCATGGTCTAACAGGGTTGTGCTTATTCTAATAATGAGTTTTGAGCGTGTTTTGAGCATAAACCAATCAGAATCTCATCTCCCATTCCCTTTAAGAGTCAGTTGCAACATGCCATGGGTCATTTTCTATTTACATGACAGACTTTGTAAGAGGAAAAACTAAATGCTTTACTAGCGAGAAAACAGTTAAACAGACTATCTGCATCATGAGGATAAAGAACAAGCCTCCTCCATTCGGCCTCTTTACTTTCTCTTTATTTTACTTTTACTCTTTACTTTACTCCTTTACTTTCGTTGATAAGGAAACGGTGTTGTACTCACTCCACTGACGACGTCCATTAGCCTACAAATTTAATTTTGTTTGTTAAGTGCAAAGACTTGTTTCAAAACTATTTCTAATCTCAGTTTTCAGTTATATCCAAACACACATCCTATTCTTATGCCCCATATAGTGATGCAAACATCTCCAAAACCCGACAGGTGGGCAAAGCTAAACATGTTTTTATTAAAACAAATAAAAATATGCATATAATAAATAATACTGCTCATAATAATGACATCATACAAATGCAAATTGTCATGAATAAATTGAAAAAAGCCCCCCGACATGAAGAAGGATAGGAGCTAGTGTTTTTTATAACTATGTAGTAAATAATTTTTGTAACATTTTAGTCCTTTATTTTTTTTCATATTTAAAGATATTTGTGTATTACTGTACATCCTGTGTGTATTAAGCGTTATAACCTGCATAGGCACATAACTAACACGCTCTGTTTTGGACTTTAAACAAACCTTTACTTGCTCAATTGTGCTGTCTGTTTCAGTTTCTCAAAATAGCACCGTGCCAACAATGCACCTTAACACACCTCCTTTATAGACCAGCACACCCATGAGTCCACAAAGTAGTGCGAATGGACTTGCTATTTACAGTAAACAACATGGTGCAAAACGTGAAAATTAGGGTCGCGTTGGTCTAAAAACAGCAATGAATCGCACCAAACACGTCTTGCACTTTATTGCGCTGGATGTATGACAGGGCCCTATGCCTTTGAACAGTTAAATCTGAAGTTTGTAAAACTACTATCAAGCTATCAAATATGACTGAGGTAGCACTTCGCAGCCATGCAAACAGTATGTATCTCAGATTTTTTTTTCTAAATATTTTGTGCACTATCCATGTATCCATAGTGGCTATTAAAGTCCTGAAAAATGATGTTCAAGCTAAAACCATTGTAATATTTTGTAAAGCACAACAGCAGCCAGTTTTTCAATTAATTATATGCCATAGAAATTCAGCTTTTTAGTCAGTGAAAGTCAGAGAATTTGATATTTGGCTCAGAGTGGGAAGCCTGTATAATATATTTCTCTAAACCACAGACCTACACTAATTCATAGCTCAATTAAAAGGATCAGATCAGCCAAAAATACAAATTCTTTCGTTTACACACCATAATTTGTGAAGCGCATAAGATATTTCCAAGAAAGCAGAGAACTAAAGCCTTCTGGTGTCACTGACGTGATGCAAATGAGATTGAAAAGAAATTCAGCTAAATGATGACAGAGTTGTCATTTTTTGGCTGAGCGATCTCTACACGTCTCCAGTGCAATGAAATCTGACAAGACAGTGTTGTTGTTGTTTTTTTAAAGAATACACTTGATAGTTGTTTAGAATAGCACTGGACAAATAATGGCCAGCAAATGGTGCCAAAACTCCTCATCCACCATCTTGTGCGATCAGACCGTGTTTAGTATTTTTCGGCGATGCTGTTGTCTCTCGTATACCCAAGTGTGCCCAAGTGCGCCCGTCCCCTGATGAGAGAGAGCTCTCAGCTCAACGCAGACACAAGATTGAGAGGCAATGGGGTGACAGCTATTTGCATAATGCTAGGGGAAAAAGGAGAGCGCAAACAAGTCGTCTTGCCATCACTTCCTGCCTTAACCGTCTGCGTCGCTGGATGGCAAACGGCATTTTCCCTCCCTGCGTTTCTGTATCTTTATAATCACTAGTGCTGCAGACAAGACGTGCATCATATAACAGTCGCTAAATTAGTGGGTACTCTTTGAGCATATTTAAAGCCATCTGTGTTTCAGTCAAAACCCGTCCCTGCGGAGACGCGGAGGGAATGTTTTTTTTTTTTTGCTGCAAGTAAACCCTGACATGAAAAGCCAGCCTACGTCAACATGCTAAGAATACGCTCAACGGCGGCGGTGGCGCTGTGTGTGCGTGTGGTTAAGGAGCAGCTTTGGAAAGGCTGCGTATCGATTGTGCCGAGTGGATTGTGTTTGAGGCTGTAGGCGCCGCAGAAGCCAAGGTCCCCCCTCTTTCTTGTCACAGCTCAGCTCCTTTTAATTAAATGGCTTGCAGTCGTGGCCGAGTGTGAATGTGAACGAAGAGCGAGTCTGCGTCACTTTCTCCAGCCACCTTCCCTTCGCTTGACCTTTCCTCATTTACCCCCGGCGCTGCCCCCTGAGCGCTGCCTTTCACAGTCTTAAGGGTCTTATTTCCATTTTTTCCCTTTCACCTTAATTTACCCAGCTTCTTTTGTTAGATGTATTCGACGTCTCGTGGCTCGCGGTTTTACCTGACCTTCTTTGTATCAGCCTCAGGACTGAGTTGGTTTCCTTCTTGCCGAGCTGGGATCCTTACCATGCTGTTGAATTTGTTGGAGTGTAGAAATCCTTCATATGAGGCGCCAGTGACATGAGGACTGTACAGTGGTATTTCTGTGCATTTTGTATATGTGTTAGCACAATATTTATTTAATTCAATCCACATTGACAGCTATCACTCATTCAATTTGATTGATTGATTGATTGATTGATTGATTGATTGATTGATTGATTGATTGATTGATTGATTGATTGATTGATTCATTGATTCATTGATTGATTGATTAAAAAAATGTATGTAGTATCTAGCAGTAGTGACCACTACAAAATCTGAAGTACAGCCTGCTATTGTCTTTGTCACTTTGACCATGCTGTAGTCCTTGGCTTAAATGCACAGTATGACTTAATTTTTAAGTTAGATAAATATTTTATGTTAATATTATTATTATTGTTAATTGTTAAGCAAATAAAAATCTTTAAGTGGCCAAAAAAATATAAAATATGCAGCAGGGAAAATAAGTATTGAACTTGTCACCATTTTTCTCAGAAAACATATTTTTAAAGGTGCTGTTGACTTGAAAACTTCCCCAGATGTTGGTAACAACTAAAGAAATTCACAAATCTAATTAGTTTACAAATTAAGTTATGTGTAAAAAAAAAATGTTATAATACAGGAAAAAAGTAATGAACACATGAAGAAAGGGAGGTGGAGAAAGGCAGTGAAAGCCCATACAGCAGGTGAAATCTCTCAGTAGTTAGTCCAACCTCTACATTATCAGTATGATGAAGATAAAACCAGGGTGGATGTTTCAGCAAGACAAGAAACTCTCAAATGGTTTCAGAAAAAGAAAATCAAGCTGTAGAATGGCCCAGCCAATCACCTGACTTTAATCCAATAGAAAATACAAATTAAAGATCAGTTTGGAAACGAGACCCATAGAACCATCAATAGTTTTACACTCTGTTGAAGTCTGTGAATAAAATTACACCTGGGCAATGCAGCTGACTTCATTCTCCATATGAGAGGTGTCTTTAAGCTGCCATCATTAAAAAAGCCTTTCATATAATGTATTAAATACGTTTCAGTTCAGTACATTGCTTGTGTCATTTCATTGTTATTACACGTTACAATTTTCTTCAGATTTTTTTTGTTTGTTTGTTTGTTCTGTGTCAACAGCTCCTTTAGAAATATTATTCTCAGGAAAAAAAACCATGACATGTTCAATGCGTATTTTCCCCACTGTATGATCCAGACTTACTAATTTAGGTACTTTAGGTAATTTTGGTACCTACTAATTTAAGTCTAAATAATTATAAAAATAGCCATCTTGTGTAAATATTGATTGGTTGATTGGTTGTTTGCCTGACAGACTTTGACTGACTGACTGACTGACTGACTGACTGACTGACTGACTGACTGATTGATTGATTGATTGATTGATCGACTTTTTTTTAATATGGTAAATAGTGAACAGCAGCCATTTATGTTACATAAACATTTTAAAAAGTAACAACTTAAAATCCAAAAAGTTGTTTTAAATCCAAATAAATCCAAATAATTTGGACAATTAGTTGAAATTCAGATTTTTATCTAACCTGAATATCTGAATAAATAAGCTCTCTATTAAGTTTTAGTTTGTTAGGATTGAACAATAGTTTGCTGAAATATAACTATCTGGAACTAAATCTGGAACCCGAAGGTTAAAAAAAAACATCAAAATACTGAGAAAATTGCCTTTAAAGTTGTGAAAAATACATTCTTAGCAATGCACATTATTGATGAAAAACATCATATACAAAATGATTTTTGGCATAAAAGTAAAATCCATAACTTTAATCCTTATAACTTCTCTCTGTACTGCCAAAATGCAACATAAGACTGCCACAAGGTTTTGTGATCCAGGGTCACATCTGATGATTTATTTATTAGTATATCAAGAATAACACTGTTGCTTTTGTTAGATGTGTATTCACCATTAACACAGCTCACGGTTTTCCTCCTGACCCTCTTTAAATCAGCCTCAGGACTGACTTGAGTTTGCTTCTAGCCGAGCAGGGATCATTACCATGCTGTTGATTCTGCTGGCACGAGTGCTCACGTACAAATCCTTCATATGAGGCTTTATTAACATAAGTAGTGCCTTAGATGTGTTTTGGCCATTGCCTGTGGCCACTGAGAAGCAGATCTGCGGAGCATGTGTGATCTGAATGAGTCCAGAGAGAGTCCTTTGCCTCTGGAAGCTGTGGCCTACTCACAAATATCCACCCGAGAGCTTAGATAGATACATCAATATACATAATGAACCTGGTGTCCGTGCGGAGTTGGGCCACTTAATTAAGCTGTCTTAAAATGGTCGACTTGCCAATAATGGATGCAGAATAACAATGGAAATGTAGCATGTTATTCCAGCACTGGAGTCATTGGGAGTGAGTATGTGTGTGATTGAGTGTGTGTGTGGTGTGAGCTGGCCTTCTGAATGGGTTATGGGTTAAAGGCTTCTGAAACACAAGGCTCAAGGCTAGTCATGGACTAAATTGCATGTTTGAACTGTCGTAACTGGAAATAACTTGCAGTGAATAGTGTTTTTCTAAGGCATCTTTATCACATTGTTTTTTTTTTTTTAATCAAAGCCCTGATCCTGGTTTAACAATGTTCATAAATTCAGGTCATTGTTTCTTAAATCCAATCAACATAGACAAGAGCCAATCATCTGTGTATGTACTTTACTATATGTATGAATGCATCGATCCTTCCATTCGTCCATTCATTGAAGGCTGTATACTGTATAATATTTGTAAAATGTTCATGTTTCTTATTTTTATTCACATCAGTCGTAGTAGTTGTAATCTTAGTAGTAGGAGTATTTATGCTTTAGTAGTTCTAATAGTAGTTTTATTATCGGAAATGCAACTAAATGTTTAATTATATACAGTTGAAGTCCGAATTATTAGCCCCCTTTGATTTTTTTTCTTTTTTAAATATTTCTCAAATTATGTTGAACAGAGCAATGAAATTTTTCACAGTATGTCTGATAATATTTTTTCTTCTGGAGAAAGTCTTTTTGTTTTATTTCAGCTAGAATAAAAGCAGCTATTCATTTTTTAAAAACCATTTTAGGGACTAAATGATTAGCCCCTTTAAGCAATTTTTTTTCAATAGTCTACAGAACAAACCATCATTATACAATAACTTGCCTAATTACCCTAACCTGTCTATTTATCCTAATTAACCTAGTTAAGACTTTAAATGTCACTTTAAGCTGTATTAAAGTGTCTTGAAAAATATCTAGTAAAATATTATGTACTGTCATCATGGCAAAGATAAAATAAATCAGTTATTAGAAATGAGTTAATAAAACTATTATGTTTAGAAATGTGCTGAAAAAAAATCTTCTCTCCGTTAAACAGAATTTGGGGAAAAAAATAAACAGGGGGCTAATAATCCAGGGGGGCTAATAATTCTGACTTTAGCTGTGTGTGTGTGTGTGTGTGTGTGTGTGTGTGTGTGTGTGTGTGTGTGTGTGTGTGTGTGTGTGTGTACATATATATCTGATTGATCTGTTCTGATCTGTTGATTGGATATATATATATATATGTGTGTGTTGATTGGATATATATATAATGTTGCTGTTGTTGTTGTTGTTGTTGTTGTTGTTGTTGTTGTTGACAATCCATAGTTGTATTAGTGTCATTAGTAATTTATTTATGTATTTGATTGATTATAACTAACAATTGCAATTTGGTGCTATAATGTCAGCCCTATAAATAAATAAATAAATAAATAAATAAATAAATAAATAAATAAATAAATAAATAAATAAATAAATAAATAAATAAATAAATAAATAAATAAATAATGTTGTTTATTTGAGTATTGTTTTTAGTTAAATTTTTTTTTTTATTGGTATGGCCTTTAATATCTGGCAAAGGGACCACCTATTTAAACTATTCTTTAGGCACATTTTTATGTTTTAGGGGAACCAGGGGCGACGCTATGGGGAGGAAAGTTAGGACGATTCTAAGGACCCACACATTTTGGGGGCCCTCAGAGACATTATAAAGGGCCTACGACCCGTATTTATTGATTTGATTAAAAATAACAACTGCAGATTGGGTTTTTCAGTGCTATGCATAAATAAATAAATAAATAAATAAATAAATAAATAAATAAATAAATAAATAAATAAATAAATAAATAAAACTATTTTTACAGATAAAAATAAATAAATAAATAATTAAAATAAACCATATTTACAAATGAAATAAATAAATAAATAAATAAATAAATAAATAAATATTTTTTGTTGTTTATTTAAGTAATGTTTTTAGTTTAAATTTGTATTTTTATTGGTATGAAAATTTGGCCAAAATAACATTCGGCAAAGGGACGAATGAAAACTAGTCTTTGGGCACATTTATGTTCTTGGTGAACATTGATTATTATACACTGTCCCTTGTTGTGAAATAAACTTAAATAAATAAATAAACGAACGAACGAACGAACGAACGAACGAACGAACAAATAAATAAATAAATAAGTTTACTTGTAATGATAATTAATTCAATATAAAAACATAATCTATAGTAGTTATATAATCACTAGTATTTTATTTATTTATTTATTTATTTGTTGTGATTAAAAATAGCAATTGTAATTTGGGTTTCTCATTGTTATAAATGATTAAATAAATAAAAATATATATATATTTACTGATAAAATAAATAAATAAATAAATTAATTAATTAATAAACTATATTTACTAAATAAATATTTAAATAATTAAATAAATAAACACTTCTACTTCATTCATTCATTCATTCATTCATTTACCTATAAATATTGGAATATATAGAAAGTGTCTCTTACTAATTTTACTGTTATTAGATAGTGGATAGTCAGGGGAATAAATTTTTTTTTATATTAGAAACATATACAATATTTTTCATCTTACGCAATTCCTTGTTCTCAAGTGTTGTTTTATGTGTTTCCCTTTAATAAAACGGCAGAAGCAGATGTGATCTGGTCTGCTGAGATGCTTCTATCTGCAGGCATGTGCTTATTTGTGTCTCCCAGAAAGTCCATTTTCTCTTCACGACACTCGGTTTAGCCAGTCAAAACGTCTCTCACAGTGAGTTTTTGCTCAAATGGAGCACTTGCCGGGACTGTCTTGATCTCTCAGCCAAATGAGAGGTGTCTTTTCCAAGTGTTTTCTGTCTGCTAAACCAGTGTGCGCTCGCTTCTGGAGGTGTATTGAGGAGCAGCTCTTTCTGTATTCACTGATTGCAAGGCACAGCAAATGTGTGCTCACTTAAACCTGTAATGGCAGCCTGGAGGTTGTAACTTGCTGTGAAAGCTTACAGTGCTTTATTTGCGGCTTTTTCCAAGTAGCGCTTTATACTGAACTTTTTCACACTCTGGAAGAGGAATGTGCAAATGTGTTCTTTGTGTCAGTTTGGGTAAGTATATAGCAGAGTCCCTGGGTTCCTATTAAAAAAAATATTTATAGTTTGAATAATGCTGGAAAAAAATAACACACATCGTTGTTTTTGCTCCAGAGCGCTCAGCAGGAAAATGTAGCGCATAAGCACCCATAACAGGGGACAAATCTGCTGGTGTGAAATGGACATATGTTAAGGTACGCTAAGCTTTTTATTTTATTATTTTTTTTGTTTTGAAAAATGCTTGTGACCACAGTGTTGGACACATACCCTAAACACATCAGCAGTAAGGAGCATGTCTGGTAATGATAAAAGAGATATCAAAGAAGGTTTTGTTGGTTTATGGGTTTTACCTTTTTTGGTGCTTTCAAGTATCAAGATTGCTTGGCAAAAAAAATAAAAAACTGCCATAGTGTATCTTTAAAAGATTCAATTGTTTTCAGAATGCATTCCCAGCTGATTGGTTACAATAAAAATGGCAAAAAATTGGTACACTTAAAAAAGGTATACTAGATTTTATTAAATTAATTAAATAATCCTAATTTGCACGTGTACAAGTCTAGCACAAAAATCTTAACCTTTAATGAAGTCAGGTTCAAATTTATTAATTCATTTATTCATTTAATAAATTTTTTTATTAAAATTTTTTAATTCCCAGGTTCTGCTGGTTGCATTTCCTGAATTTTCATTGCCAATCTTAAGCCAATCGTAATCGTTTGATTTGGTTTAATTTGGAATTTCCCCAACCATTGCAGAGCCCGGGGGACCAAAGTGAGCGCTCCAGCTTGGCCCCACCAGTTTGTTCGTTCTTTAGTTCATTCCTTCATTTGTTTGTTTGTTCATTCGTTCATTCGTTCGTTTATATTTTTTACTTACTTTTGTAATAATTAATTAAACATGTCCTAATTTGCATACGTACATGTCTAGCACAAAAATCTGAACCTTTAATGAAGTCAGGTTCAAATTTATTCATTCATTCATTCATTTTCTTTTCAGCTTAGTTCCTTTATTTATTTGGGGTCGCCACAGCGGAATGAACCGCCAACTTATCCAGCACATGTTTTAAGCAGCGGATGCCCTTTCAGCTGCAGCCCATCTCTGGGAAACATCCATACACACTTATACACACTCATACACTATGGACATTTAGCCTACCCAATTCACCCAGACCGCATGTCTTTGGACTGTGGGGGAAACCGGAGCACCCGGAGGAAACCCATGTGACCGCAGGGAGAACACAGAAATGCCAGCTGATCCAGCCGAGGCTCGAACCAGCGACCTTCTTGCTGTGAGGCGACAGCACAACCTACTGCGCCACTGCGTTGCCTTATTTATGCATTTATGTATTTATTTTTATGTATTTATGTATTTATTTAACATATTTATGTATTAATTTATTTATTTAATGTATTTATTTGTTTGATTTTTTATATTATATTCATTTGTTTGTTTATATATTCACATTATAATCAAAGTTTTTAGAGGGCATTTTGGCAATCTCTAATTATCACGCCATAATTCCGAAAATATTGTGATTGGTCAGATAATATCTGTGACATTTAGTGTAAATACTGCTGAAGTTTAGATTTGTGACACAGCAGATAAGGGAAAAAACATAATTTAAGAAAACCGCCTGGGGCAACACAGTGGCTCAGTGGGTAGCGCTGTCGCCTCACACCAAGAAGGTTGCTGGTTCAAGTCCTGGCTGGGTCAGTTAGCATCTGAGTGGAGTTTGCATGTTCTCCCCATGTTTATGTTGGTTTCCTCTGTTTTCTTCCGCAGTCCACAGACATGGAGTATTGATGAATTGAATAAGCTAAATTGGCCATAGTGTATGTGTGTGAATGAGTGTATATAGATGTTTCCCAGTACTGGGTTTCAGCTGAAAGGGCATCCGCTGTGTAAGACATATGATGGATAAGTTGGCGGTTCATTCCCTGATAAATAAATATAGCCGAAGGCAAATGAACGAATGAATAAATGAAAACTGCCTTTATAAATATGCTTCCAAGTTAAAATCTACAGATACAAATTGATTTTGTAATATTTTAATCTATTGTTTTACAATTTTTTTAATAATGATGTTAATATTAATATTAACATTATTAATATTTTAATAATTACAGGTTTAAGTAAAGAAAATGCTTGTTTTTTTTATATATTTCACACTGCTGAATGACAATAGAATATTAATTTATCATTATTCTATGTATTCTATGTATTATTCTATTCAAAATCTATGTACTGAGTATAAACATGTTTTATTTGTTTGTTGAAAAGAAACCTTTATTAGTATTGTATTATTGTTTTTACCATTCATTCATTCATGAATAATTCATATTAGAATCTGCCTCCTAACAATTTAAATTCCTAAAAAGACCTAAAACTGTGAATAGTACTGGCTAATAACATTGGAGATTGTCATTTTCCCATCATTCAAATGTCTAGGTTGTGCTGTAGTATTTGTTGTTTGTTTATCCATATGTTCAGCTCTTCGAATGACTCTTTTGGCTCTCTTGCACGCTTGGCAAGCACTTCTCATTTTGTTAACAGTGGTTACAGTTGAAGAGAAGCAGACTGATTAAAGCTTCGTACTGCAGCCCTCAACACTTAATGCACTCTGGATGGATGTGTTCACACATACTAGCAGCTGCTGACTCTGCAGACGTGTGTGTGTGTGTGCGCTCGTGTGTGTATGTGTGTGTGTGTGTGTGTGTGTGTGTGTGCGTGTGTGTGTCCAGCTGACCACTGACTCATTCGCAGGTCTGTTTTTGTCGCTTTGAGATGAATGTTCTTTCATTATGAAAATGGCTACTGCTTCCTTTGGGAATATGTGCAGTTTGTTTTACATTAGAGCACATGAGACCTCACTGTAGGTATTTCATTCAGTTCCATGGAGAATGACTGATCACTCGCAACATTTTACGAATCAGCTTTATAAAATCAGCTAGAGAGCATCATTATAATGCATACTTTATTATCCAGTACTATTTGTGGTCAGAAATGCTTATTTTCTTTTAGCATTAATACATTTATTCAGCAATAATTTCTGTAAGGAGTGCTTCGGTAAGTCAGATTTTGGTAAAACACCTGAAGTCTTTCGTTTCAAATAGTATCTTACAAGTTCCAGCTCACACTCTACAAAAGTGTTCCGTCATCTCTTCATTGAGTTGTTCACAATTATGCATCCACAGAATTTTTAAGGTAGTCAAATGTGTAAACAAAGCTGTTTTTAGCTGCGCTAAGTGCTTCGGTCAACGGATGCTAGCGACAATGCTTTTTTTACACTATAGTTCAGTATTTTGGTTTGTCTGAGACAGAAGCAGCTGCATGAATCCTAAAGTTTTAAATGAAAGTGAAACCATCAACAAAAAGCTTGACCACTTTCATGCTTACAAATACAAGCGCAGCCATTTAGAACCCATTTCTGGTCAATGATGTCACCTGGATAGCATACAAATGTGGCCACTTTAGGCAGCTATGCAGCATTGGTGTCTTCTCCCGGTCCAGACAAAATGAATGTGAGCAGAAGTGTTCCACCTGTACAATGGCAAAAGGGTGACAAAGATTCCAATTCATATATGGGCTATGTAAGTCATAGCATATATGGCAAAATGTAATCTGCATGTAAATCTAATGTGGCCCATGTAAAAAAAAATGTAAATTTGGCCTAAATGACAGAGGACAAATGTGGGCCAGAGTTGGCAAAAATATGGCATAGTCATTTAAGAGTAATCTGGGTCTAAACCCAAAGTGGCTCACATGTGTAGGTGCAAATGCGGGGGGAAATGCTTTTAAATTTTGTAAAACAATATGTAAGGTCAGTATTATTAATTTAGAGGAAAAAAAGTTCTCTTAAGTAAACACTGTAGGGAAAATATTTGAAAAAGAATACAACAGGATGGATTATAAGTGTTGTACTATATAATATAATATAATATAATATAATATAATATAATATAATATAATATAATATAATATAATATAATATAATATAATATAATATAATATAATATAATATAATGTAATATAATATAATATAATATAATGTAATATAATGCTTTTTAATCTTTAGTATCATAAAATATCTCTGGTATTTGTGTCTAAAATTGTAGTATAATGAGAAAAAACTATATCTGCCATTGTAATTAGCTAATCTGGCAAGCATATTGCAATGCTGCTATCATTTCTGAACGATTCACAGGTGTGCCGTGTGTTTTCTTTTCTATGAATCAGTATTTATCTGAGAGCACCTGATGATAATCTCCATCTGTTTGTGAATGTTAAAGAGATCTAGAAGACGAACGGCGTCAAGCAGTATCCACATCATTATCCGTTCTGCAACTAGTCCAAAAGTTGTGTCTGAAACAGATGGCAGCGAATGCAGGAGGTGCATTTGTCCACATGCCACGCTCTTGTTATTGCCCACTTATGGAAACTAATTAGGTATCTGTGCCATAAGTAAATCTGTGCCATAAAGTTCTTCTGATTCGCCAGGCAGGCGCTATAAAATGCTTGGGTTTCGCTTTCTTCAACGCTGATTGAGGAATAAGGAGGAGTGAAGACTCTCGGTGTGCGATAAATCAGGATCGTAATGACACCTCAATGAGAGAACATCCAAAAGTCTTCTTTTATAGATATTAGAAAGCATCAAAAAGCAATTGTGAAACATGTAAATGGTTTTATAAAGCACCTGCTCTTAATAGAAGCTCTATCTCTGACAGTACAAACGAACAAATGAGCAAGACATCCATTCATTTGGACGCTGAATGTATTTCATTCTGGTTGCGGTGAAATTATCGGGCTGTTATGGCCTCTCCGTACGATAAATTGGAATATAATGGTAGGGGGAGTACGAATCCATTAATTATATCAGACAGTAAAAGCCTATCTAAGGCTGCTTTATCAGCGTGATACAAGGTCTATGAATTCTGCTTGGATTATACCTAAATCATGTTTTTATTTTATTATATTTTATCTCCGAATCGTTTGAGAGTTTAACCAGTGGCCTCTTGAAACATTCTCATCAAAACCAGCATGCCAGAGATGAAATTGTATGGCTGAAGGGTTTAATTTGTTTCCTCGTAATAGTTGCTCTGCATAGCTTTTATTCAACTAATTGGTTATGCAACTAATTTTCTCTCATTCAGAGGCTCCGGTGCAGCAAAACCTTCAACTCTCTTTGTTTACAGAAGTAGGTCAAGCATGCACTTGAAGTAATGCACATTAAAAAAATGACTGTGTGGAATCTTTGAATGTTTATTTTTATTATTTGTTAGTTATTTTCACCATATCTGCACTTGTCACAACAGTTTATGTCAAGCTTTTAACATTCCAGGGTTTAAAATGGAAGTTGTGGTACTGTTGCTTTCATTGATATCGGCATCATTGACATCTGAAATAAAAGATCTTTATCACTTATTCAATGTACTGCATGTTGTTTTAATCTCTTATGTATTAATGATACTACTTATTTGAATAGTCCAATTGACTTGTAACATTGGTCAGGTCAGTTTCAGAATAACAGTTATTCATCAGTAAGTGCAAATAATAAGAATAAGAATTGTTTTTTTCTTCATTACTGAAAAAGGACAGAACAGTTCACTCTCAGAAAAAAAAGAGGTACACCGTGGTACAAATAATGTTTCTTAAGGAAGAGTTTTGTACCCTTCTAAAAGTTCTACCTTAGTACAGAAAAGACCTCTTATGATACTGTTCTGTGCATTTTATGGTACAGTTGAAATGAAGGCACACAGTTGTTCTCATATAAAAGGTACATAAGTGTTGGACAACTCCTTTTTTATTACAATATCTATGAAAAATAAATATTACTGGAAAGGCAAAGTGATTTTATGAATAATTTCCTTATTTAAACTGAATCATCATTTAAAAGCATATGTTTAAAGAAACTGAAAACATTAATTATTATGTTTTATAACACAAAACTGGTAAAACTATAGGTATTGTAAACTAAACATTTAGGACATTTTTAATAAACGTTTGGTAAGCATTTTCTGATAAATACAAAATTAGTGCTGCCAAAAGTCCTGCATATGCAAAGTGTTTATGCAGACATTTTAGTATTGTAAAGCGAATCAAACATTGTGCATAACTCCTTACAATACTTTTGGAGAATTCTATTTCTATTTTAAAATTAGGTAAATTAACTGAACTTTTAAGAGATTACAAAGGTATTGTGTGAAAATTGGAGAAAAAAATGTTTTATATTGCACATGGGAGAATGTGTTTCTGTAACAATTTTGTGAAAAGTGTTGTGAAATGGTTAGCAAAAAATAGATTAGTATTTTTTATTCTTTATTGTAAATGGAAAAGGTGCATTTACACACAAAAAAAAACTTAAAAAAACATTGTTTAAAAATGTATTTGATGTTTTATTCATCTATTTATTTTATTTTCGGCTTAGTCTTTTTATTAATCTGGGGTCGCCACAGCGGAATGAACCGCCAACTTATCCAGCATATGTTTTACGCAGCGGATGCCCTTCCAGCTGCAACCCATCAGTGGGGAACATCCACACACTCTCATTCACACACATACGCTATGGACAATTTAGCTTACTCAATTCACCTATACTGCATGTCCTTGGACTTGGATATAGCAAAATGCCTTTAAATAGTTCTTGCAGGAACCCATTTGACACTGTTAAGGTACAAAGGGTCTTGTCACTGTAGTGGTAACTTAATGGATCAGATTTGTACCTTTAATAAAGTATCTGCAGGTTTTAAAAGCCAATGATACATTTTGGTTTCCCATGGTACAAATCATGTCCTTAAAGGTACAAACTGCAATGGTACAAATGTGTTTCTTTGTCTTAAGGAACAATTCTGTTCCAATAAAAAGGTACTGCCCCAGTGACAGAGGTTTGTACCTTCTTTGGGCCAACAGTATTTTTTTTTTTCTGAGAGTGTACAGAAGTGAATAAAGTGTATAAAAAGCAAACAACAAACAAAACAGAACAACAACTTTTTATTTCAACTTGTTTAGTTTAGTTTAGTTTAGTTTAGTTTAGTTTAGTTTAGTTTAGTTTAGTTTAGTTTAGTTTAGTTTAGTTTAGTTTAGTTTAGTTTAGTCAAATAAAGTGCTTGGCAAAAATGTATCAAAATCAGAATCAAAAAGAGCTATATTGCCTGGTATGTTCACACATACGAGGAATTTGTTTTCATGACTTCCGTGAGTTTCTACAGTGCAACAGACTGATAGAGACAGGACAAAAAACTGATTTTATATATATATATATTCTGGTGCACAGTGCTCTGTTGTATCGACCAGAAGGTAAAAGTTCAAAGAGGCAGTGTGAGGGGTCCAGAGTGATAATCGCATTCAAAATAAGGAAATTTTCACAGTATGTCTGATAATATTTTTTCTTCTGGAGAAAGTCTTATTTGTTTTATTTCAGCTAGAATAAAAGCAGATTTAGAATTTTTAAAACAAAAAATTAAGGTCAAAATTATTAGCCCCTTTAAGCTATATTTGTTTTCGATAATCTACAGAACAAACCATCATTATACAATAACTTACCTAATTACCCTAACCTGCCTAGTTAACCTAATTAACCTAGTTACGCTTTTAAATGTCACTTTAAGCTATATAGAAGTGTCTTGAAAAATATCTAGCAAAATATTATTGACTGTCATTTCAAAGATTAAATAAATCAGTTATTATAAATGAGTTATTAAAATTATTATGTTTAGAAATGTGTTGAAGAAATCTTCTCTCCGTTAAACAGAATTTGGGGAAAAAAATAAAAAGGGGGGCCAATAGTTCTGACGTCAACTGTATATTTAAATATAAAATTCTCTAATATCAAATACTGTTTTGAATAGTTAATAGTAACAATAGGAAATAATAAATTATTTGCAATGTCTAAAAAATATGAATGTGTGTAGCATACATGTTATCATGTTGTCATTACCACATGGTTTTTATCACTTCATTGCTATTCACAAATTCTTTCATGTGGCCTCATGGGAGAGTAAAATGTCTATTAAATTGATATCAAAACTGGTTTAACAAACGTAAGACAGTTACAAAACAGCAATAACAATACAGTAACAATGAAACAGTACAGTTTCTATATCTATTGACTTTCCTCAGAGTTGTGCTGTCGCTGTTGATTTATGAAATGCTGTCATACAGTATCAAGCAGTTTATTTCATAGACTTTGATTTTCGAGTACTCATTTAAATTTAGACACACTCTACTTCTCTTGTCGCATTGTTTTCTGCTAATTATACACTAAGGAAATGGGCAAATTTAGATGCTTGCAGAGTACACACAAACTGCATTTAATGCAAACAGTTATTAATGTCATAACTTTTCATGAATGCTGCATATTTGGACATACTAATATAGTCAGGAAGTAGACGTATTCGGGTGCGGGATTGAGTGCACTGATGTAATAACTTTTTTCAATCAGTTTTGCCCGAGTCGCTGGATATTACGCTTAACTCCACGCTCGACTTTCTCAACTCTTTGAAATACTAAATAGGCTTAGATTTGGAGACGGGAAGTGTACTGTTTCATTATTTAAAAAAAAAAAAGTTTCTTCCGCACTTATTAATATGAAGACCTAAGGATGTTTTGTAACCAGCAGTTGTTCTAATTTGTCAATCTTAAGAGGTTTCAGGGGAAGCGGGCGTTTAATCACATTACTGATATACTCAGTGCTTGACAGGGAATGTTTTAAAAGCCTAAGCATCAGAGTGTCTCCAGAAGCCTGTCTGTATTCACTGTATTGTCTGTCTGGTCAGAAGAGGCGAGCAGAGATCGTGCCCCATGTAGATCATGTCAGAGAAAGGGCACATGGATGTTCCAGACCAGTGGTGATTTCCAAATGGCAACCGTGACCTTTATATGGGGGTAAGATAAACAATTGAAGGAGTAATAGGCTGGGTGTGAAATGAGTGAGTAAACCTGACATTACACACCATCTGCTTTGGAGCAGATGGCAGTGACTGAGATTCACTAGTATCACTGTTTTACAAAGAGGAAGATGAAAAAAAAGATACATCATTGTGATCCGGCTCAATCTTGAACGCCTGCCTTTGCTTGTTCTCGATACAACCAGGCTCTTGTGTTGGCAAATACACCGTAAAAAGACACAGTTGGCGTGTCGCACAGTAAACTCATGGAGTTGGATTGATCTGGAGGCGTCCTGGCATACCAAACGCTCAAAGATTTGGTTGTCTGTGAGGATTTGTATAGGCTCAGGAAGACATTTCTTCGAAGGGAATCTTTATTGTGAATGTGGAATGCTTGGCATTTGAATGCTGCGAGAGTCAAGGCAGCCCTACAACATCTAGTCTGGGATGGACAGGCCTTAGAGAGCGAACGGGACTTTTCCCAGGGGGCTGCTTGTCTTGTGTGCCAGCCTAGTTGTCAAAACCCAAAATGGCCAGGCCAACCCTCTGCCCTGGTCGTTAAAAAGGTTACAGACTGTACTTTTTTGTCAGTCTGAAGTATTTATAAAGCAAGTTCTCAACTTTTTGGTTATCCACAACATCTTTGATATAAAAATGTCTTGACATATGAACTGTAAACAAATTATTAGTTGGCTTTACATAATAATACCTTAGTGATGACCGCAAGTTTCATTTGTTTGAGATCTTAAATTGGACAACTGAAGCCAAAGCGTGTGCAGAAATCAGTGAAACTAGAAGTTGCCTCTTACAGTATACAGTGTAGCTACTGTACAATGCAGAGTGAATGGAAATGTTTCCCACAAGCTTTTTTCCAGCCGGCAGTTTTATTGCAGGATATTGTGCGCCATCGCACACGCAAAGTGGCTGAAGCATTTCCAGAGCAGTTTTGTAGTTTTAGGAGTTGTTTAATTTAGTTTGAAAGCTTGTTTTGACTTTTTAAAATTAAAAGTGATCATTATTATAATATTTCATATGTGATCTAGGGCTGTGCGATTTGGGGAAAATATCTAATTGGGATTTTTTTTGACAGATTGTGGTTTGATTTGCGATTTAGTTTTGTAGTCAAGCTTCAGCTCCATAATATCCTCAAGCTGTGGCAACTTTTCTGCAACAGCTCTTAAAAATGACCTGTTTTTGTTTGACGTCTGTGACTTTGAAACCAAAATATTCCCATATTACCAGTCTATTAAAGCTTTTAAAGCAGCAGACGCCATTATCCCACTCGTAAGCGATTTCCGATTTGTTTTTTGTATGCTTTTTATTGTGGGTGTTCCACATAGTTCAGTTGCGCAATTCTGATTGGGCAGAACAAAAGTGTGCTCACTCAATTGGCTAGTAAGACTATCACACACTGACGGCAGTCACGCATTTGCTCTGGGCAGGGGAAATAAAAAAAATACATATGTATGTCTTATGTTGTATGGGTATATTTTCTAGCCAAAACCACATTGTATGGGTCAAAATAATAGATTTTTTTTTTATGCCAAAATTCATTGCAATATTAAGTAAAGATCATGTTCCGTTAAGATATTTTGTAAATGTCCTACCATAAATATATCTAAGCTCAATTTTTGATTAGTAATATGCATTGTTTATAGCTTAATTTGCACGGTTTTAAAGACAATTTTCACATATTTTTTTTTTAACCCTCAGGTTCCAAATTGTTGTCTTACCATAACAAATTATATATCAGTTGAAAGCTTAGTTATTCAGGTATGTGAAAATGTATAAATCTCAGTTTTCAAACATGTACACTTATGTTTGGTATTGTGGTCCAGGGTCACTTATTACCTTGTAGTATATTAGATTGTATTAGTGAATTACATTTGTATTAGTGTTTGCTAACCTAAAAAGCTATCATAAGGAGTTGAGGGAATTGAAATCATTGAACCAACCATTTTAGATACTGTGAGAAAACAACTGATACCGCAAAGTATGAGAATGTGTGTGTATATATATATATATAAAACACCATTATTATTATTAATATTATTTACATGATCAGTATTCAGAATGTTTGGATTACTTTTTTTTTAAATGAAATATTAACTTTGTTTTCTACCACAGATCTCCACACGTCTAATACGATTTTTTATTTTATTTATTTACATGACTTAAAGTAGAAGAATGTCATAAAAGATGAGCTAATCCCCAACAACTTGTGCACATGACAGTTTTTGACATCCAAATCAGCTTCTTTTTTTGACCTCACTGATCTCAAAGCAAAAAAAAAATTATTTTTAGCTTCATGTACTGTACCCCTCTAGCATTCTCCTCATCAATGTAGCACTTCATCCTTACAAAAATAACCAACCTGAAGAACATAAATCACATCTTCCCACAATCGCACTTCATGGTTCATCTGTCAACATGTTTCCGGCTCTTTCCAGTTATTCTCAATACATGCACAGTGCCCGGTGTTATATTTTCATCCCGGGCCTGTGAATTCAAGCAACACTCAGGTTTGTGACCGAAAGCAGGCAGTGATAATAGTTAACCACACATTGCTCCATCCAACTAATGAGATTTCATTAAGGCGAGAACGTTGCATTGGCCTCATCTTCCATTCACACTCCGCAGCCAACATGCTAGCACATGTCTGAGCGTTTGATCAAACCTCCAGCTCGTGGTGGATGTAATATAGCAGCAGACGCAGGCTGTCTGTGCGTTCGAGAGGAGTTTTGAGTGGGTCAGTTTGAGCCCAGCTTCCATAGTGTTATTTAGAAATTTAATGAGACTTCTGTTCTGCTTTCCAGACTTACCCATCGATTCCTTCCTGGTGACGATCCGTCATATTTTCTGCTTGCCTCGGTACATATCAATCCTTTGGAATTTTTACCATTAACCTCTTTTGCAAGCTCTTGCAGCAGGTTCATTGTAATAGTTTTGAGTTTAGCATTCAGCACAATGAAGGGTGAAGCTTGATAGATTAATAAAATACATGAACAAATCATTTTAACTATGTCCGTAGAAATATTTTCTCTTTTTCAGTGTTTGACTTAGCAAAATTAACTAAACTAAAACATTCTTCATTTGAAAAAAAAAAATCTGAATAAAATTTTAAACATTTAAAGTAAAAAAAAATCTCACCAAATTTCACCAAGACATAATTATGATGTGTAATTTATATAATTTGTTGAAATAAAAATGTATATAATCTACACTGTTAACCCTTACTGTAGATTATGCAGGAAATAACTGTAAAAAAGCCAGTGTTTTGCTGTAATAAAAGAAAACAGTATTTTACTGTAAAAGGAGTAGGATTTGTGTGAAATTGCCTAGTGCAAAGAAAAAATTACAGTAATTTACTTTATGTACTTAAGGCAGAAAACAATGATTAAGTCATTAACACACATACACAGGATGTCTGTCTTATTCTAAACACACAATTGTGAAAAAAGTTTTCAGAAAATGTTGGTCCTTTAGGGGAGCCAGGTGTTTGATTTGTTTACTTTTGAGTGTCCTCCATTCGCTGTCTATTAAAGTCTTAAATAAGAACCTACAATGAGTAATTAAAATGTGTTCAAATGTTTTTGAGGGTTTCTAAAATAAGTCTGTGTATTAAGTTATATTGTTATTAAGTAATAATTATGTTCTTAGGTTTTTAATTGTATAATTTCATTAAAAACTCTAGCAACCCAGGTGACAAAGACATTAACCTATTGCCTTCCTAGGGACTGGCAGATCCCAAAGTGATGCAAATGCTAAAGACATGGTCCCAAGAACTGTGCCTTTGTCTTTGGGTGATATTTTTAGGCCAAAGAATCTCTTTTGTTGATAAACTCGTGTGGTCAGTGGCTGGACAGGTTCTTTCTTCTATCTATCCCACTAATAGACCATTTGAATGTGGTGATTTCATTGGCCCATGAACATTTCCTGATTGTCTTCCTGCAAACTATTTCATAACTGTAACAAGAAGCAATTCAATCATAACTTAATGTTAAAACAGCTATCATAACATTATTTATCCATACATGGCTCTGTTTGGATTCTCGGAAGCTATAGAAATTAAAAATGTAAACAGGAAATATGTTGGGACTATTGTTGTTGTTTACATCCATCAAAATGGTCCATAAACTCTTCCCCCTCCTACATATGTTATACAGGATGACTCTGTCCAATTCCCAGTACTGGGTTGCAGCTGGAAGAGCATCTGCTGTGTAAAACATATGCTGGATAACTTGACAGTTCATTTCGCTGTGGTGACCCCTGATGAATAAAGGGACTAAGCCAAAGAAAAATGAATGAATGAATGACTCTGTCCAAATTGGACTTGAGACTTGTTAGACTACTCTTAAGATGCTGTTTGACTGCAGAACAACCAACACGTCTTAATGAAAAAATGGACCCTTCTCTACCCCTATAGTTGAATTAAAAAATAAGATTAAGATAATATTCATTTTAGATAAAATTTATCTATTGCCCGCATTTTAAAAATAAATGATATAAAGTGCATATATTACTAGTCTAGAAAGATTTAACATGTTTATCAGACGCTGGATTCGAACCTGGTTGATGATCGATTGCATCAAAACATGTTGCCATTCGCTTTACAAGCTACACCACTCAAGCTGTTCTTAGTTGCACTCTTTAGTTATGCTGTCTCTGTTGATCAAACAGTGATGGGTGAGAATCACTCAAATAGCTTATTCCAACAAGGTGTGCTATTTGCACTTGGCCTTAATAGACTCTCCAAAATCAGCATTTTTTCCCCCCTCGCAGGGGAACCAAGTGTGCACAGGCACTAATGCCTATTGGTTAATTCGGCCCTGGTTTAAAGCTAGGAATATTTGGATTACATATCAACAGAACAAAACAGATAAGATCACAAACTGAGCACTTGCGATCAATATACTTCACCCACAGCTGTTTTTCATTAATTTATGACCCTCATGTCCATGTTAGAGCTACAATTCACAGATGTTTTCATCTGTCTTTTGGAGATTTTGTCATTGGGGATTGTGTTATAGCTGGTTAGTGTCTGTTTTTATATTTGGTGCCAGATTAATATTTGCTGGTAGTTCACTTCTGCTATTTATACTTTGATTTGCATTTCAATTTATACATTTTTTCCACTTAACCGCAAATTAGAATAGAAAAGTTATAAAAAGCACACAAACATACTGACAGTTATAGGTACTGTACATTGTTATGGGTCAATGATGCTAATATTTTGCACAAATCCATCTATTTCATTTTTCTGGCTGTTCTTCCCATGAATGAATTATACTCATTCATGGAACACGCACTGCCATGCATGTTTCCTTGTCGGTTAGTAACGCTATATTTCTATATATGTTCTGCGCTATAT
Source organism: Danio aesculapii (assembly GCF_903798145.1). Taxonomy (NCBI): domain Eukaryota; kingdom Metazoa; phylum Chordata; class Actinopteri; order Cypriniformes; family Danionidae; genus Danio; species Danio aesculapii. The sequence goes on along the minus strand of NC_079449.1, from coordinate 29,679,364 downwards.
ATCAGGCTTTTTGGCAAAAAAAAAGAGAAATCACGGTTTAATTTGTTTTATTATTTTTTTTTTATTAATTTCACCTATCCTGCTGTGCATGAACTAAGCTGTTGAATGGTCAGCATATGAGGAGACTAGGCTTTAGTTTCAGTTTTGATTAAATTATTTTCTAAACGGTTGCGTATTATGTCATGAATATACCCCTCTAATGCATACTAGAGTCCTATTTTTTGGTCTGGCTTTCTCAGATATCTCACCTGTTCACCAAAAATGACTAATTATATCCCTGGGAATGTCTGACACCAGCGAATACATATTGTAATGGACGTGTCAGGCATGAAAGCTTGACAGGCGTAACAACAGCAACAAAGGAGGGCGGGCCTTAGTGAAGGGTCAATTCTGATTGTAATGAGTCTCCTGCACTGGGTTCTGAAGTTTACAACAAATGTATAGAATTTGCACTGTAAATATGTTTAAATTATATATTTTTTACTGTATTTTAAGTTTGTTTCAGAATGGTTTCAAGATGTAAAATTTAATATAACTTGAGTTTGAATAATACAGTGCATCCGGAAAGTATTCATAGCTCTTCACTTTTTCCAATTTTTTTTTAATGTTACAGCCTTATTCCAAAATAGATTAAATTAATTTATTTCTTAACAATTCTACACACAATACCTCATAGTGACAATGTGAAAGAAATATTTTTTTAATTGTTGCAATTTTATTAAATATAAAAAATCTGCTCAATACTTTGTTGATGCACCTTTGGCAGCAATTACAGCCTCAAGCCATTTTGAATATGATGCCACAAGCTTGGCACACCTGTCTTTGTGAATTTTTGCCCATTCCTCTTTGCAGTACCCCTCATGCTCTATCAGGTTGGATGGGAAGTGACAATGTACAGCCAATTTCAAATCTCTCCAGAGATGTTCAATAGGATTTAGTTCTGGGCTCTGGCTGGGCCACTCAAGGACATTCACCAAGTTGTTGTGAAGCCACTCCATTAATATAACAGAAAATACAAATTCTGGATTCATAAACAATTAAACTCATTTGAGGCATGTTCATTTTTCCACATTAAACATTGCTCTTGTCCAGTCTATACAGTTGTAATAGAATGTTTCAGAGCTTCCAAAATTACTCCGATTCTCACTATAAACTGTACTTTTTCCAAAGAAAAGAAGAAAGTATGTTTTAGATTAATCGGCATGTATGTCACAAATGCAATTAAGTTCAAACCTCGAATACTCTTGTAAGTATTCCACTATGCAATAGTCACCAATCACTCGTTTTTAATTCACTATAAAGTCCTCAAAATGTCAAACACAAATGCAGCTGACGTCAAAATGAGATTTCCAGAGCAGAACCTTTGCTTTAAAGCTTTCGAATGTGAAGTAATTACTGCGAGGCCAGTGTGATCCCAGCGTGAGCCGGCTCAAGGCATTAGTCTCTGCTATGTTCACCTTGTTAATTTCACCTTCTCATGACAATCTAATACAGCCGAATTGGACTCTGAATTAATAAAGGCTCAATAAAGGTTAGATCAACAGGAGGAGACAGGCCCACAATGAAACCTTCACAAATGTAGCCGAGCAAACCAAGGGCTTTATGGTGGTTCTCGGTCTTTTAATGAACAGGAGCCCTGCGTTTGCTTAGGCGGTGGAAGAAAAAAAAAAGTCAAAAGAGCCTTGGGACAAGCATCATTATACACCGCGAATTTGCTTTGCTTTATTAGTACAAGGGCTGCGTTAATAGGACTAGAACTTGAGAATATAAGGACTTTGATATTCCTCCCATGCTCTCAAATATGCAATAATTGGTGTGATCAGTGACCTTGCTGGAGTCATGCCTTGAATTTCATTTGATTTCACCAGACAGACATGGACTGAGTATGTGATCGACTAAATGGCAGAGTTAAATTGACCAGGTGCAAATGTTTCCTATTGTAGTCAAGCAGGATGAGTTTTGATGGTGACTAGAGTAATAATATATGGTGCAATCTTGTGTCATGCTGGGAATGTAGTGAGAAGCAATGGACATATTGGAGTAAAAGTAGAAATCTCAATTATTTTGTCATGTAATTCTTTCAAGATTTGCTGTACCAAGTACATACCATCATTTAACAATCAAATTCTTAAGTTGTTAGTTATTATACTGTTATATAATTTATTATTTTACCATTAAAATTATTGTAACACTTAAATAATACATTATTTACGATATGTTTGTCCAGTTGTGCATATCTTTGGTAACACTTCAGTTTAGGTAAGAATTCACACTGTTAACTACTGGTTTATTACCTGCCTATTATTAAGATATTAACTGTTTATTAGGACTTATAATATTTTATCTTATTCTACATCCCTAATCCTACCAATACATACAACTAACAACTACCTTGCTAACTATTAATAAGCTGCTAATAATTCGTTTATTTTTAAAATATTGGTTAATAATGTTACTTATATGTTAATAACTGTTCATTGTAAGTTTTATATGTTTTATATATAAATTACATAAATTATTATTAAAAAAACAAGTAGCAGATATTAAATGAAGTATAGACAAACTGTTTACTTGGAATTGTTTTTAATTTAGCTACATTATCATTTGAGTAGTTAATTACTTTAAAAGTCTTTACATTTATTTTCGTATTGATGATTCTTTTTATGTACTGTGAGCTTGTTTAAACGGTAACCATGTCTTGAAAATTGTTTTGTATAACAAGTCATTTTAATTATAATATAAATCATTATAAATCAGATTTTGTATTATTTGGATTGATATTAAAATATGCTCTGGTCCACTTTAGTTTAAATGTTTAATAAAATGAGAAAATGTAAGATTTTAATTCAAAATTTATCAAATACAAAATATATTTTATTATAATCAAAAGATTTTTGCACTGTTATTGTCATCCATTTTCATTCAAGATTTTCATTTCTGTACAACAATTAAAATGTCACAAGTGTTTCACTACTACATTTTTTCCTCAAAATTAAACTTAACCTCACACAAACCAGCTTTCCATCCTAAAGTAGGGCAAATCTTTTCAAAATTCACAAAAAAAAAAAAAAAAAAAAGAAAAGAAAATTGCTAATGCAAATTAGGTGCAGTTTAAGTTGTTAGAGCAGCTGACTGTAGTATTGGTAACCTAGCAACCAACAGTAAACAAGGCACCATCAGCGAAAACAGCTGATTAGTCACATGAGTGTGAGTTTATTCAAATGCACTGGAAGATGCAATTCTGTCTTCAATTATTTGCATGAGAAAAATTTGTACCAAGTCCGAAACCTCGTACAGTGTGCGTAAAAACTTTTTTTTTCCAAATTAAGGGATTTATATTCAAAATTTGACATTTTGCCATCACTCATTTTTCATGCAATACAGTGGTCCCTCATTATTTGCAGGAGTTACGTTCTAAAAATAGCCTGCAATAGGCTAAATCCGCGAAGTAGTCAGCTTTTTACAATTATTAAAGATGTTTTAAGGCTGTAAACTCCTCACTACACTCTTTATACACTTTTCTCAGACAGGCATTAACATTTTCACACTTTTCTCTCTCGTTTAAACACTCTCAACGTTCAAACTTTTTATAGAAAAATATTATAGAATGAAACCAAAGATCAAAACCAGATGTCAGGCTCAAACATTCATTGCTATCAGCAAAAGATTCATAAAGCTTTTTAGCTTTTGTGCGGATAATGTTGGCATCCAGCATAATGTTCTTTTTCCTGCAGTCACTGATTCACAAAACTAAAGCACATTCTGTCTTTAAGGGGGTTGCACAGCGTATGCGCTGCGCATTTGACAGTTGGAAGTAACACACACCGGAGGCGCATATTCACATGTTATTTAAAATGAAATTATTCAGATGGCACTCTGTGGTGCAGAAGAAATATGAACAGTGTCCTAAGTCATAGCTGGGCACCGCAGACAGCAACCGACTTGCAGCACCGGTGTATGCCTTGATATAAACCTATGTTTACAATTCTAAAATGCATGGCGCTGCGTGGCGCAGCACATCCAGTGTGCGACCCCCTTTACAATGGTCTTGCTGTGGACAGTTACAGACATTTTTGCATCCTTATTGAAACTCACACTGCTAGCGATCAAAGTACAATCCATAGTTTACAGGAGACACCTCAAATTTGAGGTGGGCATTCTGAACCGCTTTTGTGGACCATGTATGGCAAAACTGTTTAAGAAAAATGTAATCTAATACTGGGACATTTGCAATTAATTACTTAATTTATAAGTGCTACATGCTGTGGAGGATATAGGGTTTAATGTCATATTAGGGTATATTTATGTTGAGTTAGAGTATTTTTAGTTTTAGGGAGACGTTTCATTAAAATAACTTTTTTTCTGTATACATAATGCATATATCTTTTAACTAATTCTATAAGTTTGTCTCTCCTGATCTGTATTATATTCTCTCTGTAGAGTCTCCTGTGAGCTCTTTGAATAAAGCATTCGTCATACTGATTTCAACATGGCAGCTCCTAAATAGTATTATTTATATATATATATATATATATATATATATATATATATATATATATATATATATATATATATATATATATATATATATATATATATATATAAATAGGTGCATCCCAAATGGCATACTTATACACTTCTACACTTATACTTATACACTATACAATGGCATACTTACATACTTATACACAGAAGTACAGGAGACACGGAGGAGATTGATTGACAATGGTCAGCAGCCAATCAAGACGCAGAACATTATATGTTTTAAAAAAACAAATCATAAACAAAAAAAACGGCAAATTGCACTTAAAAAAACCCTCCAAATTGCGAGTCTCTGAAAGGTGAACCGCATTATAGCGAGGGACAACTGTACTTCAAAATACACTTTAACACAGAGTGAGGGAAAACTGTTAAGCATTACCTCTTTTAATTTGATTGGTTCTCCTATTCATTTTGACATTGACAAGCGATGTTAGACTTCTGGGCCAGACACGTTTAAAAACTTTAATTTAATTTAATTTTGCAACATACTTTTATATTGTCAGTGCTTTATCATTGTCAGAGTTGGCCAATTAATCAGTCTAGCATTAGTTTTCAGTTTTCCTGCAATGACCTTCACTTGCCACATACCTCTTTCAGTCTCTTTCTTCTAACTAAGAAATAAGTTATTTTGAAAAATGCTGTAAACATGTAACCACCGACTTTCGTAGTATTTGCTTTACCTACTATGGAAGTCAAGGGTTACAGGTTTCTAACATTGTCAAAATATCTAGGCAGAGTAAATATTGAGTAAATGTTCATCCCTTTAACACCAAGCTCTTAGAGACTTTACAGCTGATCGCTGTTCTCTTCAAGGCTTCAGGCAGAATGTATGTCCATTTAGCGTTAATGGACACTTTTGAGCAGCTGATCTCTCTGATTAGATGGATTGGCAGCCGTGGCCCGTTTGCCTCCATCTGAACTCTGGCTGTGTTGTGGTGCATTGAGTTGTTGGCGCTGGAGTTGCACAATGCTCATTTACAATTCTCATTGATCTCCATCTCCATCCACTGTCAAGGTGGCTGCCCTCTGTCAGATTCATTGTTGTATTGCGCTGCAGTCAGTGATTGCATTTGGCCGTTCTCGAGCATGGCTATCACTTTCTTAACCCGCGTAGCTTCTGCTTGATGGCTCTGTTAACTTACCTGTAAATTGAAAAAAGATTAAGTGCAGAAGCAAATTCGCAGGACACACCGCCAACACGTCCTTGTGCTGTGAAAAGCCAACGAGGTGCATATTAATTAGAGGTGGGCATTCTGAACCGCATTTGTGGACCAGTACGGCAAAACTGTTCAAGAAAAATCTAATACTGGGACATTTGCATTTAATTACTTAATTTATAAGTGCTACATGCTGTGGAGGATATAGGGTTCAATGTCATAGGGTATATTTATGATGAGTTGGAGTATTGAGTATTAGTTTTAGGGAGACGTTTAATTAAAATAACAGTTTTCTGCATACATACTGCATATATCTTTTAACTAATTCTATAAGTTTGACTCTACTGAACTGTATTATTCTCTCTGTAGAGTCTCCTGTGAGCTCTTTGAATAAAGGATTCATCAGACTGATTTCAACATGGCAGCTCCTAAATAGTATTATTTATATATATATAATTAGGTTCATCCCAAATGGCATACTTATACACTAGTCTGTAGCACTTTGTAGTATAAATAGTGTAACAGAGGCCAGCTAGCGAAGTGCTATGCAGGTAAACCTCACTCCTCTGACCTCAAAAGATGCTCTAGCGAAAGACGCTAGAGGCCATGGTCTTTAGTCTCCTTGTTAGAGCAACCAACTCCCATGCAAAGAATCACCGGTTCGATCCCAGCTCAAAACAGGTTGGGTGCAGAAGGATCGGTGGGTTACATGTGGGGGCTCATCTGGGATGGGAGTGAGGTTTATGTGAGTGTAACGGAGGCCAGCTAGCAAAGCGCTATGCTGGTAGCCTTCATCCTTTGACCTTAAAAGGTACTCTAGTGACAGACGCTAGAGGCCATGGTCTTTAGCCTCCTTGTTAGAGCAACCAACTCCCATGCAAAAAATTGCAAGTTCGATCCCAGTTCAGAACAGGTTGGGTGCAGTAGGACTGGTGGTTTACAATAGTGTAACTACTGCTGTCACATGGAAACGAATGCAGTGGACGTTGATACCCGGATTATGTACTTATTCAACTGATAATCAGAAGTGTGAAATGTCAGCTATCATGACAGGTATTTGTTAGTTTATTTCACTAATTTAGCAGCTGTTTAGCATCATAAGCTATTTTAATTTCCGGTTAGTTAAAAAATTCTAGTGTTCCATTTGGGATGAGAATAAATTCAAACATTTCATGGTTGAGTGTGTATACGCAAAGTATATAGTGCATAGTGTGTCATTTAGGACACAACTATTGTCTGTTATATTATGGGCATGTTGAATTCTCGATTCTGGTTGGCTGATGAACATTCTATGGTGTGCAATTACTTTTAAATAAATAACAGCTGAAGTAGTTCCAGGAAGTTCTTGACCACATTACAGTTCTATATCTCTACGCTGAAGGAATTCACTCATTATAACAAAAGTCTCTTTATGGCAAGTCATTTCACTCGGCAGCCATCTTTCTCGGGCAGTGTGCTCGGGCATTCAGTTTGAATGGGGAAACATCAAATTCTCCAAAACTGTTTGCCAAGCTTACGATTACATTACATATTTGGAATCACTAATAAAATTAAACAACAACTGTCTCAAGTTTTTTTTATAACGTTCCACCAAAATGGGCATTTGTTCAGGTTGCCTAAGCAAATGCGCATGCGCACTCAAAAGGAACAAGATCATGACACCAAGCTCATTTATGGCCGTGTTGCACATTATCATCCTCTGAAAAAAGATTATCTAAATGCGCTGGTCTTCTGAAGTAATTCACAACTTGGTCTTGATGGTGAATCTCCTCCAGAAATGAAAGTGACTCTTTGTTTACAAGTTTGTTTTACAAGTTTGTTTGTTTGTGTTCAAGTAGTTGCTGTCATGGGATGTGCGTTTGACTGTGTGGACTGTACCTTGAGTTCATTTCATACAGATTACAACACCAAAAAACTTTTGTTTTCAAGTGTAGTTGGTTAGTCTAAAAGTACAGATTTCAAGCTTTATGTGGATATATTTCTTGTGTCTGTAAAGCAAGTATTCGCTGAGATTCCAGTGTGTTTGTTGACCACAAAAAAATTGTCATAAAAGCACACTATGGAAAATCGTCAGTCTATAGCGATCGATGATTGGCTCTTGTACTAGTAGGCGAGGCTTCATTCGCCATATTAGCACTTGTAACACTTCCCCATTCAAAACTATACGAGTGACATGTCTTGTGTATTCAATAGTTTTTGTTATAACCTACAGCTATTAAAAATCAAATCAAAACAGATCAGAAGGCTTCGGATGAAACTAGACTGCGGAATTTAAATGTCTTGAATTATAGCATCTGGATAATATCTGTATGTGTAGTAAACATCGTATAAGCAAAATAGTCAATTATTTAGAAAATAGGCTGTTCAATAATTAGAAAATAATGCACATGTGGCCACATCACCACATAAGGTCTGCATTATTTCTAATAATTCAACACCTCATTGTCAATTATACCTTACATAAATGTGATTTGTTAAAAAAGCTAAATATGTAATTAGGAATTAAAAATATTTATTTATTTGTTTGTTATTTTTAAATTATTTATTTATCAGTTCATCCATTCTTTTGTTTAATTGTTTATTAATATATGTTTATCATTCATTCTTCAAAAAACTGTGAATTTAATTGAATTCCAAACTTCCAACAAGTCATTTCTTTTTTAAAATATGGACAACGAGGAAAATAATCAGATGCAATTTCAGAATTGATTAAAAGAAAGTAAATCTTCATATAAAAATATTTTCTATTAATCCTCATCAAATTCAATTAGCATTCCAAATTCATGAAATTATTAGTTACCAAAATTGATTAAAATGATGATGGTGATGAAACAAAGAAATAAATACAATAATTATAAGATTTACAAATGACAATAAAAAAAGTTAATTTTAAATTTGATTAAAATGTACCAATAAATAAACTCTTAGTAAAAACAACAACACTAATAACAGTCTAACTTGAAAATTAGACAAACACTGATCATACAAAAAAAAAAAAACGTTGCTTCCTTGTGTTCATTTTTGCTAACAAAAACTAATGTTATTCTACTGTAGTCAACTAAATGTTAATGTAATGTTATTTAAGCTACTGTATTCGCATGTTCTTGAATTTTAATCATCGGTCCATAATATTCAGCCCAAAGTAACAGCAGGCATGTCTGATTTCCACCGACGGATGTTCCTCTGTGCTCTCAGAGAGTAAAGTTTGCCGGGCTGAGAGAAGTTTGCTTATTTCAGGCTCTGCTCGCGTCCCAGGAGCTCCAGCATTGGCTGATTGTAGTCTGCTAACTCTCAGCATGTTATGATGGATGATGGTATTGTTATTCAGCATTTCTCCTGCATGCGTTTCTGCCAAAAGCCCGTCTCCTCAGATGCCCATTGTTCTCCATCCGCAGCAAGAGTCACCTCTACGCCATGGAAATAAATGAGAGATAACAAAATTAAGACATTAATTACAGAGTTTATCTCTGGTAGATGAGTTAGCATAGCATCCATCATGGCTGGGCTTTCTGTGTGTTGCGGTTCAGCAGACAAGGGTCAACATGAGAGATGAATTATGCATCAGGGTTTACTTTATACAACTGTAACCTGGCCTAGAATGATGGACGGCCATGAGCTCTGTCTATTCATATGCTGACTTTGCTCAGGAGACTGATGTGATTTAGCTAATTTTTGTTGTTGTTGTTGTTGTTGTTGTTGTTGTTGTTTATCTGCACCAAAATCCCTCTCCACTAAAGCCACCACAGTAGACTTTTATTTTTGCTTTTTGCAGTGCAGTTTTATGGAAACAATCCTGACTGTTCTAATAGTTCTGATTAAGAGGTCAGAATTTAAAGATATAAACTCAGAATTCTTTTTTTTTTTTTTTGAGAACAATAAATAGTTGTTTTTTATTTTGCAGTTTTGACATGTTTTCTTTTTTCAGAGTTGTGACTTTATTATTTAAATGTCCCATGAAGTGTTTTGAAATATGCATATTTAATCAGTGTTTGACATAACCTCAACAAAACACAAAGAGAGGGTGGGGCATAATGTAGCCCCTCCTGCTTTTTAAAAACAGCCAATACTGTTTAGTTTTATCACCGCTCTGCCAGTGAGAGAGGTTGAGCTCAAGGGTATCAAATGAAAAGCCAATGAGAAGCATCTTAAAAAAGGCAGGGCATGTCAGATACTAGACAGCATTTGATTGGTTATGATTTGATGAGAAACTGTAAAACCCTTGATAAAACCCTTGATCCATTTGGGTAGAAGTTACAAATCCCAAGCTTTACATGTTTATATCAGTTTTATATCTTCTAAATGTGTTTTTTGTCACTGTTTTGGGGTCCGTTCTTCATGCGTGGATTACTCAATCAACTGGATTTGTTTATTGACGATTTGATACGATCCAGGATCGTTTCGTTCTTCAAAACTGATCCGAGAGTTGTTGTCATAGCAACATTTCTGGGGTCTGTTCATTGTACGTGGATTACTCAATTAGCTGGATTTGGTTATTGACGATTTGACATGATCCAGGATCGTCTCGTTCTTCAAAAATCATCCGAGAGTTGTTGTCATAGCAACAGTTCTGGTAGCTCAAACCTACTCGGGAGCAGGCTCATTTCATATAAACAGGATTAGATCGGGTCAGTTCAAGCAAAGGTAATACTGAAAGTATGTACCGAATTCTGATATTTTCTTACAGTAGTAGTTATATACACTTGGGAAAATAGTAAATATATATATATATATATATATATATATATATATATATATATATATATATATATATATATATATATATATATATATATATTTAACTAAGTAAAAAATATATATATTAATAAAACTTATGCAATCTGCATAAATACAAAGACTGTCACCTGGTGGTTTAAAGAGAAAATCTATTGATATGAACTTTTTAGATACAAACGCGTACAATCGCTTTAGAACAATTTGTGTATGATAATAGACATGCACAATATGCGACTTTTTTTTAAAGGAATAATACATTTATGCAGTCATGAACATTTTGACAGTTAATATGACAGTGATTTGATGCTTCACAAAAGTTGCAGACACCATTACCAATATCAAAATGCTTATGTGATGCAAAATTAATTTAAACATCCAGTTATTCTTTATACCGATTAAGAAACCGGCTACTATAATACTACTATGGCTACTATAATAAAGAAAATCTGCTCTCACTGTAAAACTAAATAAACTGCTAAATACTCTTGACACATGAAAGTGTAAAGCCTGCAGCCCACAACAAAGGTGGACCGCTATTGCGTATCATATTTAACAAACCGTTTACTACAAATTTTGCTCTCATGGATAACTAAATATTAATCAGATGATGTCATTACGCTGCTGTGCCCTCAGCCAATCATTGCATTGCTGATCATGATTTCGAGGACTGATAGATCCGTCCTTCACAACACACGCAGCGATCTCAGATCAGTTCATCCAGACATTTTAATCTGATTCGCGAACTTGTTTGAAGAACCAAATTAACCAGAGATCAGTTATCAAGATGAAAAGATCCAGGATCTGCCAGATGATTTTAGATCATTTAAGCGAGGTACAAAGAACAGACCCTTGGCGCACACTAGCTTATGGATATCTTAAACACTAACAATAGTGATACTAACATCTAAAATATTTACTTTTATTTCATGGGACCTTAAAGAATTGATCTTATAGAGTTTAAATCTTTAAGTTCTGTGTGCAGTATATGTATGTAGCCGTCATATAAAATTCGAAATGCAAGTGAGAAGATTCCTGACATTACGATAGCAATTGTATTTTTCACATTTTTGAGTATGCAATATTACAATTTTTCAGATTTTTTTTGTTATGATGACAGTTGCAAGTTTCAAGACAATATTTTGCAATGCTGAATTTATTTCTCATAGTTGCACATTTCAAAACATCATATATTCCACAATATAAAATCACAGTTGAGAATTATAGACTTGACAGTTCAATGAAAAAAAGTAATGTAAATTAATTCATTATTTTATTTAAATCTTTATTTTCAAAGACTAGCTTTCATAGACCCATGTAGTGATGGTCACTGGCTACTTTTTTCTCTTTCTTTTATAATCTAGATCAAGGGTTGCCAAAATGTTCAGCCCGCAACTCCCAAAATAACAATTCCAGTGACTCATGACCCCCACTATCCTCTGAGGTGGTTATAAACATACAAACGTTGCACACAACGGTGCACACACAGTAGGAACTATATAAACATGATCATATTGACAGCACAAAAAAGTGCAACAATCTAAAAACCTATTTTTAAGTCATTATTAATTTGTTTAATTTTATGTTAACTGGCTTTTTTATTTGTATGTTGTTTTATATGTAACTATTAAATAATATTTTTGTCTTCTGTATGTTATGGATAATATATGTTAATTCGAATAATTTAATAACAAATATAAGATTTTTTGGAAGTTACCATGCAACCCCCCCAACCCCCCTTACTGTCTCGCGACCCCCACTTTGGGAACCACTGACGTAGATCACCATAGACATAATAATGATTTTTATACTGTACCAACTGCATATTATATTCTTCTATCCCTAAAGCCAACCCTCACAAAAAAATAAAAAAATACAATTCTACATATTTAACTTTTTCAAAATAATTCCATCTTTGTGATACACTGTATCTGCCATTTTCCTCATGGGGACAAAACATTTTCCCACAAAAAAATCTACTGCTACTGTATAATTGTGAGGATATTCGGACACCACAATGTAAGGAATACAAGGCACAAACACACACACACGGACATACACACACATAAGAGAAACTGTCATCTGTGGGAAAAACAATCATACGTCATCTGTATGTATAACAATCATACCATGTCAGAGACAATTATAGAGACATTTAACATTCAGATGTGTTAGATTTGTAATTTATGCATCTTTCGATTACCGCATACGTGTCTTAAACGTGATTGGCTGATTGGATGACCAACCAATAGATGATTGTTACTATCATTGCAAACTCAAAGTTGGTCAGCCCTCTGGGCCCCCTTCCTGGGCCCCAAGCATTTATCTGTCTTCCCTGATGACAAGCAGTGCCTCTGGTCATGTCTCCAAACTCATCTTGGTTTAGCTTGAAACTGATTTACAGATTTGAGCAGAACACTCTGAATGTTCATTCAATCATTCATTTTCTTTTTGGCTTAGTCCCTTTATTCATCAGGGGTCACCACAGTGGAATGAACCACCTCACTCTGAATGTTACTTTTTTCCCACAGTGCCTTTGAAGTTTATATAAGTTTGTATTGAGGTAGCAGATTTCAGGGGAGGGAGTGAAAACCATATGCTCAGATATACGTCAGACACTCAACACCTTCACCTACCATCATCAGCACAATGTTCATTCTGTCTGACAGATCAACCAAAGAAAACAACACGTTTTTTTCTACAAACAATGTGTGTGAACAAGGACTGCAGAGAACCTTTATCAACCATGAAAAACTCAACACAAAACACAGAAGAACAGAAATGATCTTTCCTAAATAATGGATGACTACCTGTTCTTAAAATGTGGTTGCCAGACCTCCTGTATTAGCAGACACATTCACTGTTTTGCACAAAATGGTTTTGTCCGGTCAGGGGTTTTTAGTCTTTTTAGTCAATTTTTTTTATTCATTCATTCATTTTCTTTTCAGCTTAGTCCCTTCATTAATCCGGGGCCACCACAGCAGAATGAACCGCCAACTTATCCAGCACATGTTTTACGCAGTGGATGCCCTTCCAGCCGCAACCCATCTCTTGAAACAACCATACACACTCACTCACACTCATACACTATGGACAATTTAACCTTCCCAATTCACCTGAACCACATGTCTTTGGACTGCAGGGGAAACCGGAGCTCATTTTTTAAATATATATATAATAAAATAAAACAAATAAATAAATTGATGAATAAATTAATATTTTTTAATCTATATATATATATATATATTAATCATTGTATTTCTTTGTTTTATTTTAATACATATATTGTCCTATATTTATTACTGTATATTTAATTAATTTGATGATGTTAGTATATCACATATCTTATACATATTTAAAATGCTTTGGCAATACTGTACAAAATGTCATGCCAATAAAGCAGCTTTAGATATATATAAATAAATATAATATATATATATTTATACAACTGTTCTGTTTATATAACTGTTCTAGAATCTGATTGGCTGATAGCCATGCGATATTGTGCAAATAACAGCACTAGTGCAGCCTCTTCACCCTTCACCCTTGTGTATTACTCCACCCACGTACAGCGTCAAGCAGAGGACACTCTACAGTTTGACATATGTTGCTGCTGTTAGACATCATAATGTGCTTTTGAGGCTTTTTTAGTCGAGAATGTCACTGTTTATATTGCAACTATAGTTTATTTATAGGGATAGTGCCTATTTTTAAATATTTATAAATTATTATAATATTTATAATTTCGGAGCATTGGATTCAGTGCAGACCAAAGAAAGTGACAGTTGACGTTCCGCCACAAGATGGCGACAGAGACAGGCGACATAATAAGTGCTTAGGGGAGAAAAACAGCATTTTGTCAGCATAAATTTTAAACTACAGCTGAACAAATCATAATCAGGTAAGTGACTTTGAGTCAATCCCTCTATTTTGTATTTTGTAGTGCTGTATTTATACCACAGAAGCTGGTAGTGTTTACTTTACTCTGGCTTTTTCTGTGTTAATTATTGTGAAACCCCGATTGCAATATAGAAATACTGGGAAATCTCTGCAGATTGATGGCATTTCATACCATTCAGCCTTATAATCTTAAAATGTGAGCAAAAATCACTTTTGTCATCACTTTAGACATTACGCTAAAGAATCATTCAAATACTAGCTCTAACATGACGTGTGTGAAATAGCAACGGTTTCTGCTGTTCTGACGTTAGCTGCGGATGTGAATGAGTGAATGTAAGCAAGTAGTTTCTCGTACAAAAGGGTTTTTGAGAATCTCTGAGTTTGATTTCCTTTTTTATACACACAATTATATCGTCGGACTGCGGCCTGGAGCCATACAGCCATATCGCACTGCTACTCATGTATATATAACATACATATGATATAAATGCGTGAATACCATACTCACAGTAGTCAGTGAATAAATATACTTAACTTTAAGCATCCCAACACAGCACTTCAACCAATAGTGTGAGTCTGTCTGACCGACCAGTGACAGACAGGAGTTTGACACACTTCAACTTTAAGGTCCAGCTCTTGTTCCTCCAGCACAGACCATTATTTGCTCTGACATCCCTTTTCACAGGGGTTGACAGGGGTTGTCAGGCCCAGACAGGATGTCCCCATTTGCAGTATGGATTTCCATCCATCTGCATTTGAGAGGCAATGTAAGTCATGTTTAATATGAGTTAGCATTATCCAGCCAGAATTCCACTGATTTTCCATTTCTGTGCAAGCTAAGGATGTGTCACGATTATCCATCTTGCACGGTACAACTGTGTATGTAATCGTGTGGGAAGCATTATTTTTATATTAAAATCCACCCTCTGAATCCCCCAAAAATGTGAAAAAGTCATAAAACATCCGCAGCGACGTTAAAGGCTTTAATCAAATTTCATCAGGAAACATTAGCGCTAATGCATTTATGGAACATTTACGGAGAAAATGTGATAATTGTATGCCAAATGTGTATCATGTCTACACAAATATGCACATATCGGCTTGGATAATGACCTATGAATACTCAGAGGAAGATGCAAAGCTGGATGTTTTCTTGTTTTATGCAAAGTGCTTTCTTCTTCCATATCTACTGAATACACAGACCGCAGACTCACTCGCTTGGCCAATTACGTAACACGCTTCCTTGGTTTAAATGGCAGAAAGCAGTCTCAGAGGTAGTTAGATGTAATGATGAGTGGTAAAGTAGGTCTTTCACTGGCATTGGCGCAGACTGCAGGTACAGTGGCAGTCTGATCACAGGCGGGTGGCTAATGAAGAGCTGCCGGGAAACAGACACGCCGGGCTGCATGGGCGCGAGGAGAGCCGTGTGCTGCTTTCATCAGTCACACAAACCTGTGCGGATGCCATTGCGCTTAGCGGGATCCCTCCTCCTCGACTGGCGCTGTCTTGTTTTTCCACTCCAAAGGAGGTGTAATCGGAGTAAACATTTTAATTCCGCCAAGGAAATGAGAGAGGCTCTGTCGTTTGCTGTGGCCATTGCTGGAAGACTTTAGAGGAAGAAGGGCTTTCCTCTTAAAGAAAGCAAGAAAGAAATGTATTTATGCACAGATCATCTCTTTTTCTGCTGGATGAAGTCAGATTTATTTTTAAAGGGGTTTATGTAGAGCAGCAAAGCAGCTTGATGTTGTATTAAAAACTGAGGCAAATTCAAATTAAAAATGTCGTTATTCAGTAGTTCAACGTTAATTCAGATGAGTTTAATGTTAACTCAATTATAGCCCAAGTTTTACTTAACCCTTATGTGCTGTTGAGGATGTTTTCAACCACTCTGGTGTGATTTTGAGTCTTAATTTGGCCACAACTTTCTCTGTGTTTCGGCATTTTGGAATGATTTTTGGTGACATCTTATTTTGCCGCATATTTTGGGGAAATGCTTTAAAAAAAATACATCACACTCTGGGCAAATTACCCTTTCATTATGTTGGTGGCTGTTTTTGCCCCATTGAGTTCCATTATAACATTTTTTGATTGCAAAGTCATGACACCATATTATCATGCATTCTTGATTCTTGCTGGTTTTCCCTGTTGGGAAGAGGTACATTTACAATTTTTTGTGTTGATCATTAGTTACAGTGTAAAAAAGCTTATTTTTGGAACAAAATCATGTTTATAGGGAGTATAGTACTACCTATATGTATAGTTTGTGCACTACCTTGAAATGTTTGAGAAAATAAAAATATAAGCAGTTCAGCTCTTAAAACCTAGAAAACATAGTGTATTTATGCACACACACACTATAATCTGCTATTTTACTGCATAGAACTTCATATAAAAGCCAGAAGCTTATGTTGCACAGGCCTATAAAGAGTTAACGGTGCTAACTGAAGATTAATAGTGAAAATGACACATTTGACCTCTTCCAACATGAAAAACACCAACAATCAAGAATGCGTGATAATATGGTGTGGTAATATTTACTTTACAATCAAAAAATGTCATTATAATGTAAGTCAATAGAGCAAAAACAGCCACGAACAAAATGAAAGAGTAGTAAATTGAACAGTACACAAGGGTTAACTGTGCAAGGACATTTTCACAGAATTTCTCTTTATTTTTTTTCTTCTGGAGAGAGGCTGGAATAAAAATATAACATATTAAATAACATAAATAGGTCAGAATTATTAGCCCCCTTAAGAATATATATATATATATATATTTGATTGGCTAGGAAACAAATCACAGTTGTCCAATGACTTGCCTAATTAACCCAACTTGCCAAGTTAAACTAATTATTATGTTTACATATACAAAAATGTATTTTATATATCAAATTAAGAGACCACTTTAAGTTTTGTAATAGTGATGTATTTCTGCAATTTACTTATCAAGTAAGCAATAAGAATAAAACAAATAATTTATCAGCCAGTACCGATATGGAAGACTGTGCTTCTCTATTTATTTCTTAGACTAGAGGTGTCCAAACTCAGTCCTGAAGGGCCACTGTCCAGCTTGCTTCAATAAACCTGTCTGGAAGTTTGTAGTACAGTATAACTAATGCCTGGGACACATCAAGCCAGCATCTAAGAACTAGCGGCAATGGAAATTTACTGTTCTGTCACCTCATTTCAACTCTGTCTGGTCCTGTCTGGACCAACTGCATGCTAATACTCCAAACAGACATAACTCAACTTAAATGAGAAAGCATAAACAAAACTAGTGCTGCACATAAACAAACTGTAAACAAAGCAGTGTTTACGTGCCATTTCCATGCTTGCCACAGAAGGATTCACATGTACAAATATGTCTGAAAATTTAATAATTCATGTTGTTTGTAAATGAACTGCAACAAAATGACGACCAGCTTTTTTGTTTGCTCTCGACTTGCATTGTTTGCTTACCCAGCAAGCATTTTTTGTTTTTAAAAGATGTCTAATAGATGTCTAATAGACGTCTAAACATAGTCATCTTGGCTAAAACAAGGCTAAATTTGGGCTGTCAGTGAAAATCCAATAGAAATCTAAGAATAGGCCAAAACTAGACTAGTCATCAAATGAACAGAAATGAATGACTACACATATATAGTCTGTCTAATCTGTCTATTTGACTACTAGTCTAGTTTTGGGCTATTCTTAGATTTTCACTGACAGCCCAAGTTTAGCTTTGTTTTAACCAAGCTGTCTACCTTTAGATGTCTATTAGATGTCTATTAAACACAAAATTGTTTGCTGGGTAGTTTTGGCACTTCATTTTTTCTACTTTCTGATCAGAAAGATCTTTTTTACCGCAAACTGACGTTGATTCTACTTGTTGAATCAGGCAACCTTCCTCTGACATTAGCCGACAAGAGTAAAACAAACTAACCTGACAGATTCAGGACAGTAGACCTTCAAAATCAGGACTGGACACCCCTGTCTTAGAGTATAATCTTTATTAGCCAATCAGCATCAATAATAATTCCAGATCAGAGTGCACATTTGCTATCAGTATGTACAACAGCTCCCATCATGGCTGGTATTAAGCAGCACGCTGATGTTCAGCAGCTTGACATCGCAATTACTTAACAAACCCATGCAATCTCTTTGTTGCCGAGCGAATTTGTGCAGGATTGCAGACAATTGTGATTATTGGGAAAGGCTTGATTTGTTGGCACAGATGGATTCAGCAAGCTCTGGTCTCCTGTCAGCAGCTGCAGTAATGACAGACTCCAGAATGTTCCACATCAGTCCTGGGTGGCAGCAGGTAAATAATTAATGAATGCACATTACGTCCTTATTCATATTAAACTACTCTAATGTACAGTGGGATACCGGCGAATGTGTCTGTGTGGCAATTTTTGATGGCTTGTCAGATCAGAAAGCAGGCTGCCTGTGATGGACGGGGGAGTGTGTGTAAACCCTCTGAGCTGAATGGGTGATTCTTCAGGCAGATGAGAAAGCGTTCAGGGGTGCCTATTGGTCTTCTGTGACATTCCTGCACTGGAAACGACACGGTATGTTTGGCCGCACAGGTCATTGGGCCCATTGATCATTCCATGGCGTTTGAAGGACGTAGTACCACTTTTCAAAGGTGCGCTTGATAACTTTTCAGCTGCACGGAGTGCTAACTTTGTGCTTTTTTAAAACCGGGCTGCTGATATGTCAGGGAAGTGACTGGATTGACAGGTCAATCTAGGAAGAGTCTGTTCACAAGCGCTTGCTCTACATTTTTTATGGCGGCAGCTCGGCGGATAACGAACGAGTTATGGGCGTCTGGGGAGGAAGCGCGTGTCGACTCCAACAATGGATCAAAACACAAACTGTATCTTCACCAGCCGTCAATGAGCATCCAAAACGCACTGTTTAGCAAGATGCAGTATGCCAACTAGCCCTTCACAGATGCTTCTCTTCCTCTGGGATGCCATTTGACCTTGATGTGTAGATGTTTTTCCTCAGAACTGCCGGTAAATCTCAGTTTTCTACATGAACGGCTGCCTTATCGGATTCCTTCACGCCACAATCTGTCGATCCAACTTCAGAGGCTCTTCACTGGTCAGATGCACACGGTCGTCAAATACCTGTGACAGGTTTGATAAGGAGGTGAGATTTAAAGGCGGAGAGAGGTGCCAAGTGAAGTTTTTCACATGCGCCATTAAAGAAATATTCCAGGATTGTGAAAGTTAATTCAGTTCACAGCTATTTGAGGTATAATGTTGTCAATAATGTGATGACTTCTTGGACTTCAAGGTTATGGGGAGGCTACGTGTTGTTGTTATTTATTTAAGTAAAGATTAAATGAAATTTAAATTCATTTAAACTTGTAATTAGAACTTTAAAAATATACTTTAAAACTTGAATCATGCATTGAATCAGGCACAACAACAACAACAACAATAATAATAATAATAATAATAATAATAATAATAATAATAATAATAATAATAATAATAATAATAAATACTACTACTATTACTACTACTAATAATAACTGTATCGTAACTGTCTCAAACTTATTATCTAACTTACTATTCCATGTATAAACTTTAAAAATAAATAAAACCTAATGTTTTAGGTTAAGCTTGTTCAATGTTAGCAGATACACTGTTTATACCTAATAAGTGGTTTATTTAGTGAAGCCTCTACTCTACTGACTCTATGAAATATGGTATTTCGTCTCCTTAAATGAATGCTGGTAAAGAATTACAGTAGCTTTAACTGCTCTGCTTTTTCAGCCAAAGGTTACTGGCTTGCCCTCTATAGACTTGCTTTTAGTCAGTGTCTGGCCTTTCTGGAAGGATTTTTAGACTTACAATCGCTGTGTTGCTCTTGGATCAATCTTTGTTTGGATTAAGATTTTCTGTAAGCTATTTCTGAATGTTTATTCCATAGACAGTGAGTTTAAAGATGACTGACCTGTATCTTACCTGTAGATTGAGAACTGTGATTTTCATTGATAATGCTGAGATGGAAAACCAGAGTCTTTGCTTTGTGTGCCAATGCTGATATACAAGTGGTACTCACCCACCTATAACTTACATATATATTGTACTTTAGTTTTCAGATTTTTATTATCAGCATTATTTTAAAATAAATTAATAAAGTTAAAATTAAGCATTATGTCTGAGACATGATGTTGTTAGCTTCCGAAAAGAAAAAAATATATATAGATATATAAATACATGAAAGTGAATAGGGCCATTTTAAGAGAAATGTAAATATTATTATATATATATTATTACTCGTTGCAATATAAGAAATGCAAGTTACAGCAATTCATTTTAATAATCTTTTAAAAGAATGCACCAACACGGCAAGCCATTCATGCCAGATTTTAGAAAGCTTGTCAGCAAATCTCTGTCAAACCCAGTAAGTAATGACAAGGTAAGCTATAAGATTCTTATACACAGTAATATAGATTAAGCCTGTACTCTTTTAGTCATAATTTGTCACGTTTTGCCACAGGAAAAATAAAAATAGCATTTATAACAGCATCAATTCGTTGTTCATCATAATTAAATTTATTCATGTAACTAAACATATTTCAGTATTCAATTCAATTCATCTTTATTTCTATAGCGCTTTTACAATGTAGATTGTGTCAAAGCAGCTGAAAATAGAATTTCTAGTGAATTGTAATTGTGTCGGTCCAGTTTTCAGAGTTGAAGGTCAGTTTAGTTCAGTTCAGTGTGGTTTAAATTTGCTGCTGAAAGTCCAAACTTTGAAGAGCAAATCCAATGATGCACAGCTCCTCAAGTCCCAAACCAAACAAACCAGTGGCGACAGTGTAGAGGAACAAAACTTCACCAAGAAAAACAAAAAAGTGAAGAAAAACAAAAACATTGAGAGAAACCAGGCTCAGTTGGGCACGACCATTTCTCCTAGTATGTCCAGTATGTCAGTAGCAGCAGATGAAAGCAGAAACTCCATTGAAAATATTGTGGTGAAATAAATTTAAAGACATGACATTGAACAAACACAGAATTGAATGCAGTGCTTCTTATACGGTATGAGGTCCACTTTATATTATATCTCAGTCAGCAAGTGAAGATCATTGATTTTTAACAAATCAGTTCTTAAACGTGGTGATTTTATAATGACATGACAGGTCACTAGAAGTGACGGGGCAGGAGTATTCAAAATTAAAAGTCCCCGTGCATATAGCCCAGGGGTCGAGAACCTTTTTTCAGCAGAGCCATTTCAGAATTTTTTTTTTTAGCAAATGCATTTTTTAAAGAGCCATTGGAATATTAAACAATACAGGTCTTAATGAAACCTTTATTTATGTCCATGCACAACTCAAAAAATAAACAAATATGAAGCATCACATTTTGAGCAAGTCCATGAACGAAGAAAGGACGATACAATACATACATTTTTTATTTTCGCCATCACCACTCATGAATGTTGTTTGCATTTAAACATTTGCATAGAAATGTAAGTTGGTTGCCCCTTTATTGGTGTTGCGATTCAAGTTTATCCACAGCGCCACACGCATGCATTGATTGAAACGGCTTTTTATTTTTAACTTAGTTCTTATTTAGTTCTTATTTTGCTAAAAAATTACAGTAAAAGGAATCATAATCTTCAATATTTTCAATAGGAAACTGATTTCTAGTGATGGTTATAATTTTTAAAATCGTAACATATTATTGAAGGTAGACAGATGGAGAGCCATGTATTTTTGGTCCTCATTGCATGTCAGTTAACGTATCAAAGCTGCAACTCTTCATCATTGCCCGAAGATATTTGGATCTGTGTGGCCAAATGTCAAGGATGAAAATTTTGTTGTTTGCATTTATGCAAGGTTACCATAGAAACATAAATTGTTTGCCCTTTATTGATGTCACTATTCAAGTTTATCCACAGTGCCACATGCATGCATTGATCAAAATGTCCTATTGGTAATATAGTTATTTAGATCTTATTAAGTTAATTTAGTTCTTTCTTTGCTGAAAAATTACAATACAAGGAATTGTAATTGTATTTTCAATTGAAAACTTATTTTTAGTGACAGTTATAATTTTTTAAAATATAAAATATTATTTAACCTTTAGGGGTCTGAGGTGATTTCGGGGACCCTGAGATGTTTTGACAGCCCTGACATTCGTGCTTATTTCAGCTACTTATTACATAGTATTGGCCAACATGTATTTTGTATTCAGCACAAACTGTGTTACAATAATAAGTGACTATTATTGATGTACATGCTTGCGTTTTTTAGAAAAAAAGATATTATGCGTGGTTAGTTTTAAAGAAAAAAATGTAGCTGAAATAAGGTCCAAAAAAACACACTAATAGTGCCTGAGCAAGACTTTTGAGTAACCAGTCTTGTAGGCTAGAATATTTACTTCCCAATTATGAAAAAAAATGATTTACATTTTGCTAAGTTTGTTTTGGCTCATCTCAGCTCTATGCGTGAGTGACAATGGTCATGAATAATTCACACCAGACACTCCCCCACTCAACCATCAAGGGCATTGTAAAGCAATTTCCAGCTGCAAAAGCTAGCCCAAACTAAATGCATGTTGTATTACTCGCTGCATGACCATGCAAACACTGGGTAAACAATATACAGTGCTCAGCATATATATTCACACCTCACAAATCTCTCTTTTGAATTAATAGTTCTAATAGGAAGCTATACAATATTATATTTGTGCATATACATTAGATTAGTCAGTACTAAAGCCAAATCTGGAGCATATCTAACAAAATAACTTAAGATAACGGTCCAAAATTAGTACACCCATAATTATATGTTATAAAAAAATATTAAATACAAATTTAAAAAGAGGAAAAATCAATAGAAGCAAAAAAAAAATTATAATAATTTAAATTTAGTTGAAATTTTGTAGGGTTTTTTGCTATATTTTTTTTTGCAATATTTTGCTTGAATTTAATTGTATTATCTTTCAATATCTGAATATGTTTGGTGACTAAAATATTATTTTAATAAATATATCTGTTTGATAAATCTGTTTTGTTTAAATGTCCCAAAATACATTGCTTATATTCACTAAGAAATGGAAGACAGCTTGAGAACATTGATAAAACCTATTAATGGCAAAATTAATGCTCAGATAGCCATATTTCAGCTAATTTTGGTAAAAGCAACTTAAAATTAATACAAAAGTATTGTAACACATTATATTTAAGACACTGTAATATTGTAATGCACAGCTGAAGTCAGAATTATTAGCCCCCCTGAATTATTAGCCTCCCTGTTTATTTTTTTCCCCAATTTCTGTTTAATGGAGGGAAGATTTTTTTCAACACATTTCTAAACATACTAGTTTTAATAAATCATTTCTAATAACTCATTTCTTTTATCTTTGCCATGATGACAGTAAATCATATTTGACCAGATATTTTTCAAGATACTTCTATACAGCTTAAAGTGACATTTAAAGGCTTGACTAGGTTAATTAGGTTAACTAGGCAGGTTAGGGTTATTAGGCAAGTTATTGTATAATGATGATTTCTGGAGAAAAAAAAAATTGCTAAAATGGGGCTAATAATTTCGACCTTAAAATGATTTTTAAAAAATTTAAAACTGCTTTTATTCTAGCTGAAATAAAACAAAATAGACTTTCTCCAGAAGAAAAAATATTATCAGACATACTGTGAAAATTTCCTTGCTCTGTTAAACATTGTTTGGGAAATATTTAAAAAAGAAAAAAGAAAAATTAAATTGGGGTGAATAATTCTGACTTCAACTGTAACTAATTACATTAAAATGACAGTAGTAATCTATAATGTATTATATTTTGAAAGTAATTTGCCCAACTCTGCTTATGTACCTATAACATAAAAAAGTGAGTATTTTAACATTTGCAATTCAGGCTCTTTGATGTTCATCAGAAAGTACACATTAATATTGGAGATCATCAACGCTATTGCTCAAATCCTGTCAACAGTATTGCTTTAATATCATTTTGTTTTTGTGTATGTAATCCTTCATAAAGATCCTGAGCCTCTAGCATAGTTTATACAGTGCTGACAGGGGTTTCCAGCAGCCGGACCACAACATGCATCATACGCTGAATTTCAACTAGATTTTAGTTTAAAATTTAAAAAGCTGCTGAACATCTTTGTAACTTTGGTTTGGCTCAGTGTTTATTAGGAGACATTGGCAGTGTGAGGCTGAGCTCTTGCCCACGGCCGGGGCTTTGTTTGTGTGGAGTCCTCATTGCATGTCAGTTAACTTATCAAAGCTGCGACTCTTCATCATTGCCCGAAGACATTTGGATCTGTGAGGCCAAAGGTCAGGGATGAAAATTTTGCCGCTTAAGGGAAGAGTATGCAGGTTTATATGTTAGGCGCAGTTATGAAAATGCCTTCCTGGTGGCGCGCCTGAGGGACTGTCTCTGTGCTTTTTTTTGAAATGCAAATATGTATAAAAAGAAAATTGGTAAATGTGGCGTAAAACACTTAGTTATCAGCTGCTAAAAAAGTCAGTGCAGTGCAGACGTGTTTATTTTGCATTTGTAGTGCATTTATCTTCTGCAATAATGCAGGATAATCTGTTAAACTGTGTTTTTGTGGACTCAAAATGTTTCAGATGAAAATGCTTTAAAGATCCAGAACAATGCATGCAAGTTAGATGGGTAAAACATCAGCATGTAAAGCAAAAACACATTTTCTTTGTTATTTTAAGAGTTTGCATGTTTTGAAAAAACTAAATTAAATCATAAAAAAAATGAATTAATTAAAAACAATATATACATACAATTCATTCATATTTTAATAGTTTTAATAATTTAAAATGTGCTCTAAAATACATTAATAATAAATTAATCATACAATGAAACAAAATAAATAAACTAATACATTAATTCATTAATGTTAATTAATTATTATTATTATTATTATTATTATTATTATTATTATTATTATTATTATTATTATTATTATTAATATTGTTTTTTTACAATTTGTCATAATTTATTTTATTTTAAATTATTATATTGTCTTATTTAATCTTATAATATATTTTATTATCTATTTTATTATCATTAAACAATATATAAATACAATTTATTAATATTTTAATAGTTTTAATAATAAAACATGCCAAAAATAAATTACTAATGAATTAATCATACACATAATAATAATAATAATAATGAATGCTAATAATAATAATAATAATAATAATAATAATAATAATAATAATAATAATAATATTAACAGCAACCACAACAAAAACAATTATTATTATTATTATTATTATTATTATTATTATTATTAATATTATTATTATTATTATTATTATTATTATTATTATTATTATTATTATTATTAGCATTCATTATTATTATTATTATTATTATTATTTTTATTACTATTATTATTATTATTATTATTATTGTTATTATTATTATTATTATTATTATTATTATTATTATTATTATTATTATTATTATTATTATTATTATTATTATTATTATTAGCTTTCATTATTATTATTATTATTATATTTTTACAAAAGGTAAATTTAGTCACCATTTATTTTATTTTGTTGATCCACTTCATGTTTTTATCTGAGAATTGACTTGTATTCAATTAAAAACCAAATGCTGCTATACTGCTAATAATAATAAAAAATAATTTTTACTAATATTTTACTACTATTACTGTAAGTATATTGCTTTTTGTAAATTTATTTTATTATTATTATTTTTAATTGTGGCATTTATCATCACTCTTATCTATTTGCCTTTCCAGCAGGGCCTCATATTCCTTTGAAAGTGATCCACTTTACCTTTTTTTTTTTGAGAATCGACTTGTTGATACAGCATCATTATCAATCACGTCAATACTTCAAAAGCGATCTCCATATTTCTATCATTTTCTCTCCACACCTCTCTGAGAAACGGTGAAGAGCAGTTTTGCGTTAACAGGAAAATTCTCTGCCAGCCACAAGTGCCATCATCTCCTGCTAACAAGTTGAAATTGTAGATTATTACATGAAGCCCAGAACGTGATCTTTATCGAACTCTCAAACTTCATCTCAGAGCTTCAATTGCGACCTGCCAGTGGAAAAGCGAAGTCTCCATCTAGAAAGGCGTGCTCTTAATGAATTATTAATCAGAAAATCCCTAATATTATGCAGAAAATAAAATGTTTGGAGTCTCATTGCAATTTGCCATGCAGTTCAGAAGTTCCTCTTAATTGTGCCTTGCAGTGTGAGGGCTGGATGTGCTACTTCAGATGTGGATTAATCCCATCTGGATGTCCCTGCCTGACAGGACGTTCATGCGGCTGCATTCGTAATGTTGCAGATCCAGCTTCACGTCGCTCCCAGATGTGAGCCGCTCCTCATTTATTTCACTCGCTTGCTGCTAAAGAGCTGGAGCTCGCTAGGGGAATTAATTGGCTTGAGTAGACTTTTTTTCTATCACTTTTTACTTCTATAAATAAAATAAATGAATAATAGTAATAATAATAATAATAATAAAAGAAGAAGAAAAATTATGATTATTATCAATATTGATTTATTTTATTTTCTGGTTTTCATCCCTTTATTAATCAGAGGTCCCACAGCAGAATGAACTGCCAACTTATCAAGCAAATGTTTTACACAGCGGATGCCCTTACAGCTGCAACCCAACCCATACACTCTTGCTTTCACACACATACACTACGGCCAATTTAGTTTATTCAATTCACCTGTACCGCATGTTTTTAGAATGTCGTGAAAACCAGAGCACCCAGTCGAACCCACATGAACACGGGAAAAACATGCAAACTCCACAAAGAAATTTCAACTGACCCAGCCGAGGCTCGAACTAGTGACCTTCTTGCTGTAAGGTGATTGTGCTACCCACTGTGCCACAGTGACGCCTATTATTATTATTATTATTATTATTATTATTATTATTATTATTATTATTATTATTATTAGATTTTTTTTATAAACATTATTATTATTATAAATTTTTATAAACCAGTAACAATATAACTTTTCGTATAAACTTATTTATTTGAAATAATTTCAAATAATTCCATGTATTGATGGAAAAAAAAAATTAAGACTTTATTTGAAGTGTTTTTTAATAAGACCTTTGTAATCATGACATGACACATCGTGAATATTATGCTTATGTCCTGCTTATGTCAGGTAAGTATCATTAGCTCAGTTATGTATTTTTAAATACAAAAATAACATTGTTTAAGATGTATTTTTTCAGGCCAACTGACATTACCAAGACAACAAAACTTGTCATAAAAC
Organism: Danio aesculapii; assembly: GCF_903798145.1. Classification (NCBI taxonomy): domain Eukaryota; kingdom Metazoa; phylum Chordata; class Actinopteri; order Cypriniformes; family Danionidae; genus Danio; species Danio aesculapii. Next base: position 29,651,765 of record NC_079449.1, on the reverse strand, counting down.
TGTCATAAACATGATTTTCACAAGGTCATTGTAATTGAATATTTAGTCATATTAGTCATAAATATTTTTTCAGATTTTTCAGTGGAACTAATTGAATGTATCATTTAAATTTCTTAGGTGACACAATTGTTCAGTGGTTAACACTGTCACCTCACAGCAAGAAGGTCTCTGGTTCGAGTCCTGGCTGGGTCAGTTGGCATTTCTGTGTGGAGTTTGCATGTTTTTCCTGTGTTCACAGGGATTTCCTCCAGCTGCTCCAGTTTCCCCCACAGTTCAAAGACATGGAATACTGAATAAACTAAATTGTCTGTAATGTATGTATGTGAATGAGTGTGAATGGATGTTTTCCAGTACTGGGTTGCAGCTGAAAGGGCATCTGCTGTGTAAAATATATGCTGGATAAATTGAGGGTTCATTGCGCTGTGGTGACCCCTGGTGAATAAAAGGACTAAGCCAAAGAAAAAATGAATAAATTAATAAATGATTTAAATTTGTCTGTAAAATGTTCAATACTCTGTCAAATAAGTTTATAACAGTGTCGTTAAAAATGTATGACATTGACATCTAATGCCAAATTAAATTTGTACCACTGTAGTTGAGATCAAGAAAAAATATTAATGACACTTATAAAATTCACGACACAATTATAATGGCTCATGATATGTCATGTTTATGACAGATTTATGACAAGTTCTGTTGACTTGTTAATGTCAAGTTGTCATAACAAAGACATCACAATCAATGTCATCTTTGCATTTCAAAGAACATAACAGCTAAAACACTTAATGACAGGTGACATAAGCATGCATAAAATCCCATTCATATTCATGGAAAGTCAAGTTTCATGACAGGCTTATGAACACCCCCTCCAAGTAAATTTTTACAAAATAATTTCTTTAAACTAAAGTTATTATTAGCAATAACTAGGCCCACAAGGAATCTGGACGCGAAGAAATCTGCAGATTTTTAGCCCATCATTAAGTGTATGTATTAACTTGTGTAAATGTGTGTAAATTTATATTTATTCAGTTTTTTAATTAATTTAACTAATATTATTATGATGTAATGAGTAATATTAACATGTTCATTTGATTTATTTACAATACAGTTTGTAAAGTAATATTTTAGTCTTTTAGTGGATGTATTATAGGAGAGACTTTGTTTGTTTGTTTGATTTGTTTACCAAATAACTGGATTTGCATTGTAAACATTGTAAACAAGTTATTTTTTATTTCATAGATTAAGTTTTTCGTTATGATACTCCTAAAATCTTTCCGCAAAAACCCACAGATTTAAAAAAAAAAATCTCTTCAGGAATAGAAAAAAATGTCCGCAGATTCTGTCTGGCCCTAGCAATAACATATATTTTACTACTGTAACCTTCCACGTCATCTCCATTCCACTCTATTTCTCTCTGCAAGTCCCTATTGTCAGACTACAGTGTGTCTCATCCCGGCGACTTCATCTCACCTTGCAACAACTTTCCCCACCAAAGTCATTGTCTTTTTACTTTCGGCATCCAACGCCAAACAGTGTGTGAGCAATTAGCACAGATCTGCATGAACTTTCGCCAGCTCCTGTCCCGTTACGTCCTCGACCGCTAATTACTTTCACATCTGAAACTCGCTCGTCCGAGGCTCATTTCAAGTCCGCCACGAAAGGGTGGTCCGACACACGGCGAGGGGGAAATTGATTTTGCTGTCAGAAAGGGCGTTATGATAGGAAATCTAGGAGACACCTGCTCTCTCAATGGCAGCTCTCCAGGGAGCACCGTCTAAATTAAACAGTTTTAAAGTGTCAGTACAAGGATTAAGGCCCTCGAGGGGCCACCTTGGCTGGGTGCTGCCTGCTCCGTCGTGCCTGTGTTCATTTGCGAGGGTGGCATATCAGGGCTGGGATAAAAACGGAGCTGTCATTGCTGCGGGCATAATCACAGGGAGAAGATTTTCTAAACTCGGCCCTAAAGGCCACCTGTTCATGCTGGAGGAAAAGTGGCGCTCTGATTGAACATGCTGTCCGAGCACACCATCGATTGGACGGAAAAATGGATGGGCCGCGGGCTGCACGTGGGACGACTGTTTGGACAAACACCAACACTGAGGTGACAGGAGGGTCTGCTGGGGGCCACGGCGGGTGAGGATACGAGACGGTGAGAAATGAGCAGCCCATTGGTGATTTAAGGCAAGACTCTGCAGGAGAATAGGCTATAAAAATGTGTTCACCTTACTTCCCCAGATTTATTACATTAAGAGTTTCACACATTTATTGACCAGTATTGACCAGTTTTTTAAAGGTCATGTTTAAATATGCTAATGAGGCATTATTTAATTAAATATGCACTCATTTGCATATATTTCTAGTACAAAAAATCATTGGATTAAAAAAAGGTTCAACATTCTTACATTCAGGGTTTTTTTAGATCTCCTTTTGTCAGACAATACTGCACACAGTCAGAGAAAGATAAGTCACAATTAAAAAAGTTGAATAGAATCTAGCAAATTATACATACACTGTAAAAAAATCTGTTATTTTACGTTTTTTCCAGAAGCTGGGGTGCCGAAAAAAAAAAAAAAAAAAAGTAAAATAACAGCCATTAAATTACAAACATTTACCTTAAAATAATAGTGGTTAAAATACAGAAATTTCCTTAAATTAAAATTTTTGGTAATTTTACAGTCTGTTATTTTACTTTTTTTACTGTTTTTTTTTCTAAAAAATACACACAAAAAGAATGGGTTGTTTTAACTCAATTTTGGATGAAATATAGATAAAACTAACAATTGGGTTAATTTTTTTTGTTTGTTTGTTTGTTTATGATTTATTTTAAGATACAGTTCTCCAATAGATAATAAACCATTAACTAAAATATTTAGCCCAACATTAATTTGCTGCATAATAATTGTTATTGAGGTTGTGGCTTTAGATGTTGGGTATGTTTAGAAATGTAGAACACAGATATCTATGTACTATCTGTTTAGTTTAGTTTATTTATTTATAAAGTGCATTAAACAGGTTGTCTGCAGGGTCTTAAAAAGTATTAAATGTTGATAAATCAATTATGATAAAATTAAGGCCTTTAAAAGCTATTAAAAAGTCATAATCGTGTTTTTACAAGGTCTTAATTTTTGTTCAAGCGTTGTCTAGAGTCTTTGACTGCGAAAAAAAAGAGATGCTCGATGCGACTGGTTCAGTCCGGGTGATAGCACGTAAATTGTGACAAACGCCGGAAGGTGACGTGACGCTCTTCACATGTAGCGAAACCGAAGGCAAAATGGGAAAATGTAACTTTGCCTGATCCTGGTTAGAGAAAGATGAGTTTAAACAGTGGCTAAAGCCTGTCGCTGAAAACAACCGCATTATTTATTCTTTCAAGCTTTGTTTTTCTGAGCTTATCTGAGTTCTGTTGCGTGGTTGTGCTTCATTGATTTTTGTAACTACAACTGTTTATTAACAACTGTTTATTAAGTTAATTTTTTGATATTGATTAGAACTTTAAATGGTGATGAGGTCTTAAAATATTCTTAGAAGGTCTTTAAAAAGTCTTAAAAAGGTATTGAAATTACCTTTAGGATTCCTGCATATACCCTGAATAAAGCAACAGTTGTTGACCATTGTGCTGTACATACCTAAAAGTACATTATCAAAAATAAACAACAACAGAATAAAAGTACATCCAGCATACCACACATCAAAGATTAATAACAAGACACCAAGTACAAGGATCAATTTCTCCCAATTTAAAAGCTCTTTCTAGGAGGTGTAGTTTAAGTTTCCCTCGGAACAAAGATTCATTAGAAATTTTTACTCTGTAAAACCCAACAGTCAACTTTATCAAATGAAATGAGTGTAGTTAACACAAAATTTACTGAAAGTTAATTCTACTAATTTAAAAAGAGTTTTGAACTCAATGTTGAAGGTAATGAGTTCAACTTAATGAACAATACTTCATTACTTCAACTTTAGTTGAAGTTCACAGTACTCATATAGATTAGTTTTTTAACTCAAATGGTTTGAATTGCCCTAACTTGGGTTTTACAGTTTTCAGTTGGTTTGAGTTCTCTTCATTTATTGGGTTTTACTGTGCTCAAATTGCTTCGTGTACTCAAATGGATTAAGTTCATAGTACTCATTAGGTTTAGTTTTTGAACTTAAATGGTTTGTAGCAGTCAATTTCCTCAAACGGTTTGAGTTGCCCTAACTTATAGGGTTTTACAGTACTCAGTTGGTATGAGTTCTCTTCATTTACTGGGTTTTACTGTGCTCAAATTGCTTCGTGTACTCAAATGGATTAAGTTCACAGTGCTCATTAGGATTAGTTTTTGAACTTAAATGGTTTGTTGCAATCGGTTTCCTCAAATGGTTTGAGTTACCTTAACATTTTAGGTTTTATAATGTATAATAGACATAGGTAGCCCATTTCACACTGTTGGGCCCACTACAGAGAAAGCTCAGTCTCCTTTTTTGTTTAATTTGGATCTGGGAACTATTAGCATCCTAATCCATACATTATCTTAGTGGGAATTGGTACTTAAACTAAAGTGTTTAAGTAAATGTATCTATAAAACTTAATCATAACCCAGTGGTTGAGATTGGCCATATTTTAGTGAAATATGATATAAAACAACGCAACATTTTGCATTCAAAATGCTACTGAAGTGGCAGTTTGGCTTTTATTATGATTATGGCCTAGTGCAGAAGAAAAAAAAATAATAATAATACACATTTGAAGAAAACAGCTTTGCTACTGAAATCTACAGACACAAATTGACAAGTGTGACAAATGAAACACTTAAAAGACTTAAAAGTATATCCTGGATGTTTATTCAAAGAAAAAAAAAACACTTAATGAGAAAAAGCTAGAAAATCTGACACGTTGAAAAAAAAGTTTGCCTGCAGTGTGTAGCCTTAACTGGAAAAAAAGTGATTCGCGTCCACCGTTGTTTGCTCTACAGAAAGACCTCCCGCTGATGGTCACTCTATCGGCATTTACCTGACAGTTCAAACAAAATGAAACGCATTTGTCACTCTGCGGACTCGCTCGCCCGTAATGTCAGCGGCGGGTCGGGTGTTAACTACCAGCGGGTTTTTTTAACAAGAGAGAGGTGCCCTCCTGCCCTGGTCTCGGTGCTGGAGTGGAGGCTCTCTGGAGGTTGAAAGTTCAGCTTGGATAATCAGTGGATTGAGGAGCTCATTTCGAGGCGGTGGTTTTCGGCGGTCTGTGTTCACGGAGGGCACTGAATTGAATGGAAATGAAGAGTGATTAATTCTCTCTAGCGGAGGCTGCTGGATTCTTGGCAGTCGGGCTGTTTGAAGAGCATGAGATACTGAAGCAGAAAGAAAGGTGGGTGGGGACTAAACCCACCTTTTTTTTAGATACTGAAAAAGCTATGTGGGTTTGCAGGTGCGTGGTAATGCGTGATGTCAGCGGGGGTCTCTGAAGGGAGTATTTATTCGAATGAATGTTCGAGTTTAATGCACTCGGTGTACCAGTGGAATTCAGTTTGCCCGTTTGTTTGGTACAAGGGGTGAAATGAAGGGTTAGTTGTACTTGCATCAAGATTATCAATGCTGAAAAGAATGACTCTGAAACCACTTTTACTGCGATATTTCAAGTAAATTCCACAAAAAAAGTGGCAAGTGATACGCTGGTTTAGATGTGTGATTTTGATGAAATTATGTTCACAATGTAGCCAAGTGTGTTGAAAAAAATCTAAAGGTTGGTTGGCTTTTCATGGTTAGTTGGGTTCAGCATTTACATCAATGGCTGCAAGACAATCATTTGACTATTAACATTGAGAAAACAGAATATATGTACTTTTACTCACCTAGGTGAAAATTATCCATATCCAATCCCATCACTTTCCCAAATCAAAAACTTTCCATTGTATCTACATATCAGTATTGGGGAATCAGTCTGGACTCTCACCTTACTTATTGTGACTATGTTCAAAATGTCTATAGCTGCGTTCCATGGAACACTATACACTATGTAATACCAAATAATACCTGCCATGAGTATAACCGCATTCACCATCGAGAGGCGCTATAATCACTCTCGTAGGAGAATTTTGCTTTCACCATCCAAAATAAGTAAAGTAATCCAGTTTGAGTGCCCGAAAGCTCCACCCCTTCCGCTACATGAGTAAAGCTGCAGGTGTTGAGTGTGTGAACTGTCCATCATTCCACACTTCATATTATCAGTTGAATAGGTGCATCATGTGGGTAATTAAAGTGCACTTATTGCACTTAGTGCACTTAGAGTTTTCAGTGTGAATGCACTACTTACACTATTTATACTATAAAATGGCGTAGAATTGTGCATACGTATGTGATTTGGGGCTCACCTTATAAAAAGCTGAAACAAAAGCTACTTGTTTATGGGAAAATTAGGACAAATTTGTCCGTTTCCGTTTCTGAAACTTATCTTCATGCCATATTTTTGTCCACTGGTTGTGATACGGTTTGCCTGTTTGGTCACTCACAACAAATGATATCTTGGAGATAATAGCTAGACTGTACAATAGGGCCTATAAAATCCACAATAGACTTTCTGGTTGGGCACATCATTGTTTTGTTCTATAATTATCTAATGCTTTATCATTTCAAAATCACACTTTGGACACCCAAGATTAAATTGTACTGTCACATAAATAGTGCTACCTCAGTGGCCCTTTGTGCTTTAGTACTAAAATACAAGGACTAACCCAGCAGGCACACAACATCATAAGATGATAATATTAGGTTAGATTTAATTCAGGACGTCAGGTGACCAAAATTCAATGTCTAGCCAGCATCTAAGGACAACGTTAATTTGACATCCAATAACGACATCAAATTACGTTGATATTTGGTGATGTTGTGTGCCTGCAGAGAATGGTTCCTCCAGTACTGCAATGGATGCTTGCCATTACCGGCTTTTAAATATTGTTATTGATAGAGATCTTTCTTTGATGTATTAACAAAATCCTGGAATGAGATCCCACAACATCTAAAAACAATACCAACACTGAAACTTTTTTAAAAATCCCATGCTTGTCATCTGATGGTCAACTATCGCTGTAGCCACTGAGAGAGTAGCCTGTCTCTCTTCATTTTGTATGTTTGGTGATTGTTTGTACTGTTCTCATTTGTTGATGGATGAGATGTTAAGGGTGTCTGTATGTTTTTATGTTCTGCAGAGCAGGAACCTGCTGAAAAACAGCATTCATGCTGAGTACGGCCTGACTATCTTTTAATATTTTCCTATTTAAAAATGAAAAATAAATAAATAGGTCAGTGGTTCGCTGGTGTAGATGATCTGTACCACAAGCCTCGCCTTCTATGTACAAGTATGTTTTTTCTAAAACATACAAACAAACAAACAAACAAAACTTACCCAAAGTAATGTATTTCAGATTGGCAAAAGTGTAGACAGCACCCTCTAGTGGATTTTTCATCTAAAACATTCAATGAAACATACATGGAGCAATGTATTTTAAGTTTTCACAAAAAAATATAGGTTGAGACCATAGACTAGTATTGATGTAGTATTCGTGACGTCACCCATAGGTTTCTGAAGAGCGCAAATAGGTGTGGCCAAGTAGGTGTGGCCAACCATCGCGATTTTGTTTCCACGTCATTGCAACGACCGGGGGATACCAGACAAGGGCAAAGAGGCGGAGCGTGAGCGGAGCTACAGACGCCTGCAAGCATTTTGCTTGGATGGGCTTGTCTTTGGGAGAACGCTTAATACTTCATCACCTGCGACTCGTTTGTGTTCTGACCACATGTGCTTGGTTGTACACTATATCAATAAAGTGTTTAGACTTTTAAAAAACACTGTTGTAATACATTGAACGGCTAAACATGGAGAAAAGCGCAAATGACTTCTAAACACTTCAAATATAGTCTGTGTTAGTAAATGCAAGACTATTTATGATATAAATGCAGGCATAAAACTGCATGACAATGGTTAAGATGACTCTTCTAAAGCCTACAGCTAATCAATCTGTCAGATTCTGAAGTGCTTTACAGGTCTAAAGAAAATTATAAATGATAAATTATCTTAAATAAAACAAATACATTTATAGAGATGGCAAATAAGTAAACAATTTTACTCACCTGGGAAATAGAGGCAATTTGAATGGTTTGTGAGCACAATTAAGAGCACACAGCATGCCATATTATCTGATAATTGTTTGAAATAATCCCAAAAGCCAATTGACTGTGTAAAGCCACATAAAACAAAACAAAATTACAATGTAAATGCAGAGCTCAGCGGCTAATCAGCCAGAATGACATGACGACAACCAGCGAGACCTAGCTGTCACTCAAGTGGTCAGGTCCCTAATTATGCAGACTTAATATAACTGAAAAACGAAACGCATGAGTTATGAAAATATTCATCCCCCTCACAGTTGTGATGAAGAGGAATATTTGCTATACACCAAAACCATCTTTTGTAACAGACTCTAAACATGTTTTTATTAACTGTAAAATTGGCCAATTTAGCATTGCAGTCAATGGACATCCGGAGTTTATGGAGCCAGCCCCTAAAGGCCAGTCGATGAATTGCAGTTTCAGTTACTTCCGTATTGGCTTCACGAGGGAGAACGCGATGTTGCCGCTTGGTTGAGACACAAATTTCCAATGAGCCTGGGCTGAACATAAACATTCAGAGAAAAACTACTCATTAACTTTAATGTTAATTTCAAGCATATATTAACATTGTCCATACTATTGATGGGTTGCAAGTGCCATATTTTATTTCTCTACAGTTGTACAGTAGTTTAAGTAATGCTTATATTGATTATAGAATAATACCATTGCTCATTGTTAGTGTTCATAAATGCATTAGCTAATGGAATATTTTCTGTAGTGTTACCAATATCTTAAAGGCAACGATTGGTGAAAATAGCATAAAAGCACATTAAACAGAATACAGCATCGCAAATGTATTTAAATTCATCCAGTCTGGATCCTTCCTGCCTCGTTCAGCAGTGCAGGAGAAATTTGTGGGAAGCGGCGCTCGAAAAGCCACCAGTTCTAATGGAAAGAACGCACATTACATTAATCTGACTAATGATCTATCACATTGAATAAATAAATCTACAAGAGCAATAATGTATTTTAATAAGAAATGCTAAAGGCCATTTAAATGAAAAATTACCTCTCAAAAGTCTTAAACCACGGAATAAATCAGATTTTGGAAAATTGTTGACAAAGGGAGCCATTTAAGGCTGATTTTAATAATTGATCGTACGGAAGTGCTGTAAGAGATGCAAGCTGAAAGCAACAACAAAGGAATCCGTCTGTGTCTGTGTGCTACCGCTTGGCTTATACGTTTGGCTAATCTCACATATGTGATCTGCCACATTAATCTAACGCCGGTTTGATAGACAGTCTAGGTAATAGTGGAACTATTTAAAGCCTATAAATCGCTGATGTTATTTCTGTAGCCTGTTGCCAGTTTGGAGCTGAATAACACGCAGCCTGTTGCGTGCTGTGAAATGTCAGTTTTTAAAGAGTCACCCGATTTGGCTCGAGAAAGCTCATAAAACGGCATAAATGGAGCAGCTGTAATTTTCAGTAATTAGCGGGGTAATTTCCTCCCCTTTCGCCTTTAGTTTCAAAAAGAAGTTGCGCTGAGAGGCAACAGTGTTGCAGCTAATTTGTCATTCTTCTTTAGCCACTCTGCATTTGCACTTGTGTCATCTGTCTGTGCAATCTGCCAGTAATTTGGAAATGAAAGAACAGCTGTCCTGAAAAGAGACTGGGAAGGCTTTTTTTGTACTATTATTATTTGAAGTGGACAATAGTTCCTGTGAAATTCACTAGCCTGCAATCCAAAGATCTGACCGTCTGATGGCCCAGGATAAAACTGCCTAATTGAATTGCTTACTTAATAAGCCAAATGAATCAAGCTTTCATCTGCTATTGCTGTGGTACATTGACAAAGCACCATCAGGTTCCTGTCTGAATGTTTATTACCCGCTACAATAGACTCTGTGTGATTGTAAAAGCACTTGCTGTTTTAATGGCACTTGTTTTGTTTTATAGTTGAACAAAATGCTGCTGATACGACACTACTGTCCTTGTCAGACCATTCTTTCTCATAGTCTAAATGATGATTGTCAAGATTAAATAAAGTCAGCTTTTCTATTGGCCTTTTGAGAATTGTTGTTTGGGGTGTTTATGCATTTTTTATGCATTTTGGCCATTTATTCATGGGAAGTTAGGGCCTTTTAAGTGTTGAGAATTATGTCTTTAGACATGACACATTAGCATCTAAAACAGCCCATACACAAACCTTATACAGTATATGGCCATATACTGTATAAACATACAACTTACCGGCCACTTTGTAAGGTACACTTTACTAGTACTGTGTTGGACCCCCTTTTGCCTTCAGAACTGCCTTAATCCTTTGTGGCATAGATTTAACAAGGTACTGGAAATATCCCTCAGAGATGTTGGTTCATAATGATATGATAGCATCACGCAGTTGCTGCAGATTTGTTGGCTGCACATCCATGATGCGAATCTCCCGTTCCACCACATCCCAAAGGTGCTCTATTAGATTGAGATCTACTGACTGTGGAGGCTCTTTGAGTACAGGGAACTCATTGTCATTTTCAAGAAAGCAATCTGAGATGATTGGCGCTTTATGACATGGTGCGTTATCCTGCTGGAAGTAGCCATCAGAAGTTGGGTACACTGTGGTCTTAAAGGAATGGACATGGTCAGCAACAGAACTCAGGTAGGCTTTGGCGTTTGGTACTAATGGGCCCAAAGTGTGCCAATAAAATATCCCCCATATCATTACACCACCACCATCACCACCAGCCTGAACCATTGATACAAGGCAGGATGGATCAATGCTTTCATGTTGTTGATGCCAAAATCTGACTCTACCATCCGAACGTCGCAGCAGAAATCTCGACTCATCAGAACAGGCAATGTTTTTCCAATCTTCTATTGTCCAATTTTGGTGAGCCTGTGCAAATTGTTGCCTCAGTTTCCTGTTCTTAGCTGACAGGAGTGGCGCCTGGTGGGGTCTTCTGCTGCTGTAGCCCATCTGCCTCAAGGTTCAGAGGTTCAGAGATGCTCTTCTGCACACCTCGGTTGTAACAAGTGGTTGCCTTTCGACCAGTCTGGTCATTCTCCTCTGACCTCTGGCATCAACAAAGCATTTGTGCCCAAAGAACTGCCACTCACTGGATATTTTCTTTTTTTCAGACCATTCTCTGTAAACCCTAGAGATGGTTGTGCGTGGAAGTCAAATCCCAGTCAATCATCAGTTTCTGAAATAGTCAGACCGACAACTATGCCACGTTCAAAGTATATACCAAAGACTATAGAATACACAAGACGTGTCACTTATATAGTTTTGATTGCAAAAAAGCGTTCCGGTCAGTATGGCAAATGAAGCCCTGCCTTTAAGTACAGAAGCCAATCATTAATCGCTATAGACTCACAATTCTCTGGAAGAGAAAGTCTGACCAGATAAGAGTTTCTGCAGATTTTTTATATGATTCAAATGTTTAGAAATGAAACTAAAGAGACAATTGTTGTTTAATGTCATTGTTGATTCCTAATATGAAATTTAATCACAAGCTTGGCAAGCAATTTTGGAGAATTTGAGGTTTTCCCATTCAAACAGAATGCCCTAGCATACTGCCTGAGAGGCGTTTTAAAGATCACTGCTGAGTTAAATGACTTGGCTTAAAGGGACTTTGGTAATATGCATAGATTGCCATATATCATATTTATAGGAACAGTGGCAGATTCCAGGTCTGCCATGTATTTCTACATTTATTTGCAAATCCGGATTGTTTGTGGGTTAAAATGTTCTTAAAGCATGCTATTTAGCAGTTAGCACAGTTTATGAGTCATTTTCTCCCTTTTAAAGAAACAAACTGTTGACATCTAAAATATGTATAAAATAACATTGCTTAAATTTTTACATAGTATTTTTTAACTATTGACCAATTATTGGTCATTTGTTTGTTGTTTATTAAAAAAAAGCTCATTCAAATTATTAGATAAAAACTAAGTTAAAAGACTAACATAAACTGAAATTGAAATAAGATAAAGTATAAACGTTTAAAATGAATTAATGAATGAATAAATAAAATAAATAAATAAATATTTATAAAATATTTATATATTTATGAAATAAATAAAAAAAAGCTCATTCAAAATAAAACTAAAAAGTTTCACTGGGAATGTACTGAATAAAAACTTTACCGTAAGTAATACAATTACAAAGAAAGATTTATAAAATAAAACATAACATAAATTAAATGAAATACTGAAAATCAATCAAATAAAAGCAAATTCAAAATATGAATAATTAATATGAATAAGTAAATAGTCAAAATATTTAAGTAATCCTCCCCAAAATCCCTTTGAACTACGAAAAAGCTAACATGTCTTTTAAAACAAGTCATCAAAGTACAGCCATTCCTACAGTATGCACATTTTAAGCAGCAGACAGTTGTGCAGTAATGACTGGTTTCAGATCAGGCAGTGGTGTTGTTTTGGGTGGTGCTTTTCTGCAGGACATGTATAAGTGACGGCTGTGGTTTGCGAGTCTTCTGCCAGACTCTGCGGGTGAACAGACTGTGACCTGGTGCTTTGGATCTGCTAGTAAAGAATGGGGTTTGCCGTGGCAGCAGTGACAGGAGGTCATGGAAAGTTTTCTGTTTGTTTCTGAGCTGCTCGTCCTGTGCTTTCGACAGCGAGATGAGCTGGTGGCGCCGCGGGCCAGGATGCTTTGTTTTTTATGTGTCAGCTGACTGAAGCAGTTCTGGAAACGGGGACACTGTTGTACCTTCCTCAAGACTTGAAGAGTCCTCGTATTCCTCAATAAATCAACAGGTGCATCCTTCGGACTGCGCTGGTTGGCATCAACAATGAGACAGTTATTTGTTCATTTATTATTATTATCAAACTAAATAATACTAAAAACAGGGCGGTGCGGTGGCGCAGTGGGTAGCGCTTTCACCTCACAGCAAGAAATTGATTGAATTGATTGATCAATTTATTTATTTATTTACTTATTTTATAAACTTTCTAGATCTTTTATGACTAAAATAACTTATATGAATTTCTTATGTTATTATAATTATTTATTTATTTATTTATTTATTTATTTATTTATTTATTTATTTTATTTTATTTTATTTTATTTTATTTTATTTTATTTTATTTTATTTTATTTTATTTTTTTTTTTACCTCTTCAGTCTTTTGACTCATTCTTTGGTCCTTTCATTTAGACTATATTTTGGGAAATTATTAAATCTTTGACAAAAAATAAAAATCAAACTTGCAACTTTTGATAATTTTCAGTTTTTTTTATTTTATCCTACACAATATTCTTCATGAGGACCATGCTACACTGAAAAAAAAGACTTTTGCTTTTTTTAAACTACTTAAAATGATTGGAAATGACACAATTCTAAAGTTTTTTGGGACAACTTAATAGTTTTATGTTCAATCCACTTAAGTTTGTAAAAACAATTTAGTTAACTCAATCAATTTGGGTTGGAATTGTGTGGAACCCACCATCTTTTATAGTGAATCAGCGTATACAAAGTTTGTCTCTTCTAGACAACCCAAACTGAATTCAGCTGTAACCACAGTAACTACACCATATGTGAATGCATACATATAAATATACGTCTGCGGTTTAGTTTGAATGCCCTTCAGATTTAAATATAGAGACTTCCTTCTCCAGCACACATGTATCTCAACCCATAATTATATTAACATAACAAAACAAATTCAGATGTATAGAAGTAAATGAGATTGTGTAGTGGTGTTAGCAGGAGGAATGGGCTCTGCGACTCGTTCTGCTGATCCACAGCTCGCCTCGTAATCATTTACTCATTAATTGGCGGCAGACATTGGAGATATAGGCTGGCAACTTCTCACGGTCATTACCTGAGCATGCCTTTCTAATGACAACTGAGAGAAAAATATGTTTTAATTAGCAGTGTTGTGATAGTTGCTGGATCAGTGCTGCAAGACTCTGCTTAACTGAAACATAATTTGGTGATTTATTTATACTGTTCATTACCAGTCAGACTGCAGCAGTACCATGGTACCGTGATGCATTAGATAGTTGTACTCTTGGGATGTGATAGGGATGGACTGATGTTAAAATGAATCGCCTTATTGACTGAAAATTAAAATAAATTAATTAATAAATAGAATGCATCTTAAACAATTAAAATAACCATTGAGAGATTCAGGCGACGCAGTGGCGCAGTAGGTAGTGCTGTTGCCTCACAGCAAGAAGGTCACTGGTTCGAGCCTCGGTTGGGTCAGTTGGCATTTCTGTGTGGAGTTTGCATGTTCTCCCTGCGTTCACGTGGGTTTCCTTCTGGTGCTCCGAAATTGGGTAAAGTGGGAAGCCTAAACTGTCCGTAGTGTATGAGTGTGAGTGAGTGTGTATGGATGTTTCCCAGAGATGGGTCCCAGGGAAGGGCATCTGCTGCATAAACCATGTGCTGGATAAGTTGGCGGTTCATTCCGCTGTGGCGACCCTGGATTAATAAAGGGACTAAGAAAAGAAAATGAATGAATGAATGAATGATTGTGAGATTCAAAAAAACATTAATTGTGTGTTATTACTTTATTATTACTTTTTTATTATCATTAATTCAGCATTTTATAGGATAAAAACCCTTAATAAAAAAAGTGTATTATAAATATTTAAAACATGTTTAATTGTTGGTCATTTTCAAGTATAAAAAAGGAAATCTCTGATGATTAACTAAAATTGTCACTTTGAGGTGTCTATTATGATGATGATTACACCATCAAATATTTAATAAAGAATAACAAACAATCTAAAGACAAAGAAAAAAGAAACAAAGAAGAGCAAAACACACATATAAAGTAAAAGATTCCAGACAATGAAACTAAAATCTGAGAGATTTATTTACACGAGGTAATGGATAACTGAACTGTAAAATTGATATTTATTAGGGTTTGCTTTAATCGGTTTTCTGTATTTAGGCCAAAATTTTAAGTGGCAGGTCACCAAAAATTAAATTTGCTGGTAATTTCTTTAGGCCATCCACTTTTTTTCTTCCGTGGAACATTAAAGAATAATTTTAGCTGAAACTGTGGTTCTTGGTAATTCATAAAATATGAGTCAACAATTACTGGCACTTTAAGAGTTAAAAAACAAAGCCATAAACAGCAAAAACTAATTTAATACCTGATTGTTAGGAAATGTTTCTACTTTTCAATACAACGCTCACAGACGCCAATGATGTCTTCTGAAAAAAAAAAACTAACAAAAAAAAAAAAAAAACTACATCATAAAATATTTAAAACATGTTCAGTTGTTGTCCAGTTTTCAAGTATAAAAAGGAAATATCTGATGATGATGGTGAATAGAACATCAGATATTTAATAAAGAATTAAAACAATCTAAAGACAAAGAATAAAGAGACAAAGAAGAGCAAAACACACATATAAAACAGAAGATTCACTACAATGAAACTAGAATCTGAGGAATTTATTTACTCGAAACAACGAATAACTAATAAATTGTAAAATTGAGATTTACTAAGGTTTGCTTTAATCGATTTTCTGTATTTAGGCCAAAATTTAAAGTAGCACGTCATCCAAAAATTAAAATTGGCTGTTAATTTCCTTAGGCCATCAACTTTTTTTCTTTAGTGGAACATTAAAGAAGAATTTTAGCTGAAACTGTGGTCCTTGGTAATTCATAAAATGTGAGTCAACAATCACTGGCACTAACAGTTAAAAAACAAATAAAGCAAAAACAAACTTAATACCTGATTGCAAGACATAAAACTGATTAAACATTACTAATAGCATCTAACATTATCAAGGTGTGGTTTCTTCTTTGTATGTTACACACAAACAGTAATAATAACATTAAATAGTTAATAATCAAGTACCTTGAAATGATAATGAATTATCTTCTTATAAATGACAATAACAAGTCTCGGCTCTCGTCCAGGATGACTTCTTCATGACTAAAGAAAGAAATGTTAAGATCAAGTCAGCGCCCTCTAGCGGCGAATAATAACCACTATACACTCTAAAAAACGTTGAGTTATTTATTTAACCTAATGGTTGAGTTAAACATATTTGGTGTATCCTAAAGTACAAAATCTTCATTATCATGGAAGGAGTATCACCAAAGACCATCCAAGCGTTTGGATGTGGTTAAAATGTATTGCACATTGTGGATTCTGAGTGAAGCCGGCTGCAGCTGCTGCACAGCTTACACAGAACTCTATATTCTGCTCCATCAACACATGATTTTCTGCTTTCTGTACTTTATTCTATTTCTTCATTGTTTGTGAGACATTTATTTTAACAAAAGTGTCTGGAACTTAAACTGTAATGAAAAAAAAGCATTCAATATTTTTGAAAACTGTATGTTATTTATTTACACAGCCATCATTATAAAATTAATAGTAGTACTAGTAATAGTAGCAGTAGTAATACCAGAATGGATAAAATAACATTTAATCTAAATAGCTTAATGAATTGGGTTAAATTATATAACCCAGTACATTGGGTTAAAATAACCAATAGTTGGGAAGGTTCTATAATAACCTATAGTTGGGTTATATGTTGGGGTATTTTTAACCCAACTATTCTAACAGAGTATTACTGCTTCGATTCTTAAGTTCTTGGGGAAAACCAGCCACTTCTTAAATAAAATGAAGCATTTTTATGTGTCTATATTAGTATTTATTAGTATTAGTATTATTATTATTATAGTATTATTATTAGTAGTAGTAGTATTTACAATATACTGCAGTTCCCTACTCTCAGAAATAAAGGTACGCAAGCTGTCAGTGGTACCTTTTCAAATAGTACAAATTTGTACCTAAATGGTCCAAATTAATACGTCAAGGGTACATATTAGTACCTAAAAAGTACAAAAGTGTTCCTCTTAATATTTTCAGGTACTAATATATACTTTTGAGGGACCAATATAGACCCTTTAAGTACAAATGTGTACCTTTTGAAAAGTTACCACGCCAGTGACAGCTCTCGTACCATTATTTTTAAGAGTGTAGTGAATGTACAGTGTTTTTATTAAAAAGGCAACATACCTTCACCAAGACTGGATGCGACACTGGATTGATGTCTCTGCTGGGTTCTAAAAGCAAGAAAGACCGCCAAATATCTCAAATATGTGTATCATTTCTACCTAAAACTGTAGAGATGAACACGGGAGGTAGAGAAAGCATTTTATCTGTTTAATGTAGATCGGCTATGAAGCGCACATTTGTATCATCAATAATTAAGAGTGCTGGTGAAACGGTTAGAAAAATCATGACAAGGAGAAGTCATTTAAATTAAAAAATGAAAACAATATTATTGCGTTAGAGCTTAAATAAACTCTATAATGCAAAAACAACATTACGCACACATATTAATACAGCTGTTCTGTGTCAGTTAAATCAGTTGACTGTTAAAAATTCTACATTTTTAACCCAACTGGTTGAGCAATTAATAAATAACCAAATAAAGGTTAAAAATAACCCAACTAAGCACCAAATATTTTTAACTCAACCATTGGGTTAAATAAACAACTGAACGTTTTTTAAAGTGTGTTAGGAAATGTATCTATTTTTCACTACAAAGCTCACAGACCCCAATGATCTCTTCTGAAAAACAAAAAACAGTAAATCAAATCCCCTAAGACAGTATATGCCTCTTATTTGATGGTCTACTTAGCCTTTCTCTATGATTTACTGAAGCCATTTTGTCTCTAAAATCCTATTCGGATCCTCCAAAAATGATCGTCTGAGTTACTGCTGCTGTATAACGGCGAGCCCAGCGCTCCTTCTTCCGCACAACACCCCACTGAGCCGGTAATTGCACCGTTCATGCAGCGAAAGGACAGGGCAATATTTTAAAGTGATAAACACCACTTACTAACTCCACTTCCCTTCACATTAGCATCTGTGAACCTCATAGGTTGCTCCGTAATGGCTGCCGGGATGATTTGATTCTCATTTCAACCGGTAGACAGGTCATTTATTTGAAAACTCTGTGGGTTTCGACCACTAATCTTGAGGTGCTAACAAAACTAGCAAAGAAGACGTCAGAAGCATGTTGTTAGCAGTTAGCTAGGTAGCAGGTGCTCAGATGAGGAGAAAGGCTGAATGTTTGTCACTTCAAAGGGCATTTGAGCAGCTCATCTCCCTCAGATGACGGAGGCTTGATATCTCAAAGCTGCCTGCGCCTCCATCACGCCTCTGAAAGATCTCCGGGACGGAAGTGCTGTGCACCTTGAGTCGGGGAGATTGAGCTGTTAGTCACGCCACGACTGCCCTCACTTAACTAACAACAGTGTTCAGAGCGGCTACTCTGTCAGAGTCTGCCTGAAGATGCTTGCTCTTTCTCTTTCTTTCTCTCTCTCTCTCTCTCTCTCTCTCTCTCTCTCTCTCTCTCTCTCTCTCTCTCTCTCTCTCTCTCTCTCTCTCTCTCTCCCTCTCTCTCCCCTCCTCTCCCCTCCCCCCCCCTCTCCCCCCCCCCCTCTCTCTCTCTCTCTTTTATTGGAGTAGGTTAGGATTTAGGAAAATGCATTGTTTTGTTGGTGCCAAAAAATAGAATTTATGAATTTTAAACTGAATTAACTTACCTGAGCTAAATAAAGCATTATTGTTACAACATTACTGCTTAATTATATTTATTTCATACCCGATGATCTTGACACCTTCATTGAACTGAAGGGATGTCTCATATGTGCAGCACATTGCATCATTCATTCTGTTACATCTCTGTTTATTACTGTGAAGGTGCTTTGAACGTTTATTTTTTTATTTTGTTTTATTTTATTGTTTCTTTTATCATTTATTCATTTATTTGTTTATTTTATTTTATTTTAATTTATTATTTTATTTTATTTTATTTATTTTTTTATTTTCATTCATTTTCTTTTCAGCTTAGTCTCTTTTTTAATCTGGGGTTGCCACAGCAGAATGAACCGCCAACTTATCCAGCATTTGTTTTATGCAGCGGATGCCCTTCCAGCTGCAACCCATCACAGGGAAACACATACACACTACACTATGGACAATTTAGCCTGCCCAATTCACCTGTACCCCATGTCTTTGGACTGTGGGGGAAACCGGAGCACCCAGAGGAAAACGTAGGGAGAACATGTGAACTCCACACAGAAATGGCAACTGACCTATTTTATTTTATTTTATTTTATATAATTATTATTATTAATGTTAATAATTATTACTTTATACATTTAGTCTGAATTTGGACACTTTAGCTTTTATTTATGCTTTTAATTGATAGCATTCTTATCATAAGTTTCCTTTGTTTGAGCTTCTGGAATGTTTTACCATATACATTTGGGTATTTGACACAAAGCAAGCTTGTTTTAGTGAACTGGATTGATAAAATTATGAACTTGAAGATTATTATTTATTTTATTTTATTTATCACATTACATTTTTCTATACTTCATTTGATTATACTGGAGCCACTGTAGAGATCGCAATTATCATGTTATTTATGTTTTGTTTATTGTTATTTTTCTTTTTTCTGTTTCCAGTATTTTTTGTTTCCAGTATCTGTTCTTTCAGAAGTCTTGAATTTAAAACAAACCACTCAACCACTTATTTTCATAATACTCATGAATAATAAAGCTTACATCACTGATACATAACAATATCTCAGTATAGCAATGCATCATTACAACCCCTAGCTGTGGGCTCAATTAAGCTCAAATCAGTTAAATGTTGTCAATGTTAAATAAAATCATCAGTTATGGTATGGAACTAATTAGAAGAATATTGTCATCATTTAGATTAGTTCAGTTTTGTTCTCATTAGATTAGGCAAGAACAGCACACAGTTAAAAATGAAAGTGTATTCACTCTCACTTGTTTCTATTTGTCTGCTGAACACAAATGAAGATATTTTGAAGACCATTGACATGTATACTGTAGTAGTGTGGAAAAAGTATATGGAAGTAAATGGATACTGGCTTACATTCTTCTAAAAAGCCTTGTGTTCAGCAGAGGAAATCAATTCAGACAGTTTTATAGATGGTTAGAAAATGATGACAGAATTTATATTTCTGGTTTACATTTCTATATTTCTTTTAAATCATTACAAATACAGTGATCCCTCGTTATTCGCGGGAGTAACGTTGTAAATATAACCTGCAATAGGCGAAATCTGCAAAGTAATCAGCTTTATTTTTTCATTAATATAGATTTTAAGGCTGAAGACTGTAAAACCCCTTAGGCATTAACATTTTCACACATTTCTCTCTTGTTTAAATACATAGTTTAGTTTAGTTTAGTTTAGTTTAGTTTAGTTTAGTTTAGTTTAGTTTAGTTTAGTTTAGTTTAGTTTAATTTAATTTAGTTTTGTTTGGATAAAACTAGTCTGAACAAAGAAAAAGAAATGTGATATTTCGGTCCAATAGAGCCAGCAGAAAAACAAAAAAAGTTCAATGTTGAGCCCTTGTCCATGCAAATATTATTTCCCAGACGTCACCTTGAGAAACAATTCCCCTCAGAATAGTGCTTATGTCTTTGGCTTAGCAATCTGATCCACTCAGAAGGCTGAGGGAGATATGAAAGACAAACATCCCCAGAGGAAATCCCTCAACCTTGTTTTCAGGCGCTCCATCGTGAACACCGGGACTTATTCCTATTTGAAATGGCATTCGGTCCTGAATATACTGAAATTAATAAGTCAATATTGAGAGAGGGATGATAGAACTCACTATATTTCTTTCTTTCTCTCTCGTTCTGAAAGAGGAGACGTGTCAGGTGTTTCCATGCAAATGGTCTAATCAGATGCGGCTCTAATGCAGTGATAATGAGACTCAGCCATGTTACACACATGTGTCCTCATATTTCATATTTCAGCTGTGTGCTTGTGAGGAAGGCATTACTCAGAGCTGATCTCAGTGTGCTGTGGGTTTGTTGTTGAGCGTATGGAGCCTCTGCTCTCTCCACCTGTCAGATGTGTGCATGCGGGCGATGGTTTGCCCCCTGGGGGAAGAGGCACTGATGTGCCAGGTGACGATCAAAGACCCGCTTTCCTGCCTTTCACTAAGAGCTCGTATGGCTTCCTCGCTTTAGACCTGTTTCTGAGGTTTAATCGCTCAATAGTGGAGCCTCGGTCACAACCGCACTTGCCCTTTTCTCTCTGTCAGTCTCTATGTCTTTAAATTTTTCTACTCAAATTAGGCTTATAATGGTATCCGATTTTCTTTTTGCAATTAATTGCTGAAGCTTTATCACCAAATATGGAATTCTTACAGTATTGACCTAAGCTTTAATAGGCATTATATATATATTTTCTACACTTTCTAGACAAAATTCTTGTTGTCGATCCCAGTTGTAAGAGCAACAAATAATAACTTGACTTCTAGTTGATCATTTGGAAAAGTGACAATAAAGCATCTGTTGAACTGCATCCCAATCATCACTACTTCTGCAGAAGACCTGTTGGAACCCACATGGACCCATGATTCTCAGAGAAATCAGTCAAGTTTGGTGAATGAAAAATCATGGTTTGGGGTCACATTCAGTATGGGGGTGTGCGAGAGATCTGCAGAGTGGATGGCAACATCAACAGCCTGAGGTATCAAGACATTTGTGCTGCCTATCACATTACAAACCACAGGAGAGGGCAAATTCTTCAGCAGCATAGCACTCTTTCTCATAATTCAGCTTCCATGTCAAAGTTCCTGAAAGAAAAGGTCAAGGAGCTCCAGGATTGGCCAGCCCAGTCACCAGACATGAACATTATTGAGCATGTCTGGGGTAAGATGAAGAATGAGGCATTGAAGATGAATCCAAAGAAGCTTGATAAACTCTCAAAGTCCTGCAGGAGCGCTTTCTTTGCCATTCCAGATGATTCCATTAATAATTTATTGCAGAGATGTATGGATGCAGTCCTCATGGAAGTCATACACAATATTAATTATTTTTCCACTGCACCATGACTTTATATGCTATTCTGTACATTATTTCTTTTAAGTGACAAGATGGTTATCTAAGCAAAGTCAGACCTTACTGTCCTAATTAAATAATTAAAAATCAAGACATGATCAAATTTAATTTTAGTAAAATAAGCATAATCTAGAGGCCTTTGCCTTTCATATAAGCCACTTCTGATACCAAAAGATCAACTAGAAGTCATTAATTGTTGTTCCTAAAACTTGACTAAGTGACAAGATTTTTTGTCAGGTAGTGTATTGTGCTTTAATTTTATATATGTTCAGAGTAAACAAAGGTTTTAACCCAATTCAACTGCAAAAGGATTATTAAATACAATAGGTAACACTTTTTAATAATGTCGTTTAGTTTAAGTATTCAAATTAACAATAAGGAAAGGGCAGATTTATCACAGCTACTAAAATACAATTGAATTATATTAGTTATTCATCTAATTATTACAACTTGTAACCATACAACTATGATTTTAAAACAATATTAAGCATTTAATGGGACCTATTATGCAAAAATCCCTTTATAAGTTGTTTAAACACAGTTGGATGGCAACAGTTTCTGAATATAGTCAGCTTTGAATGGTAAACATTAATTAATTTGTTTTTTATGGCATGTTCATGGCAATCACAGGTACTGTATGATCAATCATGTTTCATTTTGATTAAACACTCAGCCCTATTATGTGTGGGCCACAATTATTGGCAGCACATGAGAGTATAAGAGCAAAATATTTAAAAGTTGATATTTATATATATATATCAACAGTTGGGTTTGTCGAAATCTGAACCAGTTTAACTTTAGTAACTATTAATTAAAAAAAAAAAAGGAATTTGTGAGATTTATCCAAAAACATCCTTTTAACTACATTCTTGGACAACAACATAACGATTAACTTACAGCAGCGACTATATTATATTGGGATTTTATATTTATTGTACTTCAGGCATGCCCCACCTCTACTACACCAGGATAGTAAGCCAATACACAATGGGTAAATAACCAAACCCAATATATTATATATGTTGATATTGATTTATTTAATTTTTTGTAAACATGGGGGACTAGGAAGAGGAAATATATGGAGACACAAAGCCCAAACTCACTCAGTCATTCATCAGAATGGGGAAAACCAAAAGAACAGATCTGTGATTTGAGGAAAAAGATTGTTAAGCTTCACAAAATGGGAAGTGGCTACAAGAAAATAGCAGAAATGCTGAACATGCCCATTCAAACCATCATGCTAATGATTAAGAAAGTGTTGTAAATCAGTGTGGAATCTTTGTCACAGTCAGGATGATGGTTTGAGTGGCCAGAAAATCTTCACAGCTGGAGAATTGCTGAAATATATGTTGGCCTTGGGTACAGAATGCATCCAAAAAGACAACTTGACGTCAAAAGCATCACCACTTAAGCAACTCCAGTTTTTCTTGTTATATTTTGAACAAAATATCAAAAGGTTAAGGTTAAGGGTGCCAGTATTAATGTAGGGTACTTTACCGTATGTATATACAGTACAAATGAATCATCCTTTGACATATATGTACTGAATCATCCTTTGATTGTTAGCGCATTTCTACTAACAGACTATAAAACAATTATCAAGGAAGAAAAGACAACTTAAAGTAAGTTAAACCTTTATTTTTTTCCAACACATCCTTTAAGTGGTGCTGGAATTATATGTTCTACGCCTCCGATGCATAAGACTTCTTTTTCTCTCTCTCTACAAAAGCTTTCCACAGTATACACCTACAGTAAATGTAACCCATTCCTTTTCCTAGGATATTTATGATTAGCATGAGAAAAGCATAAGCAGCAAACAGGAAATCAAAAAAGAAGAAATATACTTACAGCAGACTCGCAGACATCAGGTTGTTTGCAAAAACGAACGAAATGCAAGAGTAACAGAAAGTGTGTACAAACATATGGAGTAAAATCAGCATGCATAATATATAAGACATCTGACGCTGAAAGCCAATAAAGCAAAGCGTGTGTGTGCAAATTGGCGTGTGCTTTCAAGCAGCAAAGATGTATATCACACTTCCTGCATGTCAGAGCCTAAATGACGGACCACGGATAGCAGCGTTTTTTATCTTAAACGTGCCGCTCTTGCCATGTCGTCGCCCAGCGTTCGGCAGCACTTCAGTGATCGTCCAACCGAGGCAATGAATTCTGGCAGACGCTGCTGACTTTATAGACCAGGCTTTAAAACCTTATTTTAGTGCCATGGCTTTTGCTTAGACATATTTCTCCGTCACACACACTCTCTCTTACACACACACACACACACTCAGAAGCCAGATGGAGGATAAACACTAGCTGCTGAGCACCAGGCTTTTCGCCAGTCAAATGTGATTGCCATCAGTGGCAAATTAACAACAAATTAAGCAAGCGAGTTGGGTAATTACACAGTCAATCAATAAGACATACTTTACACTGGCAGCAGGTAAAATGGTGCATAAATAGCAAACTGGAATGAATTAATATTGATTTGAATTTCCTCTGTAAGGCGGAATAGCACACTTTTTAAATACCATTGAGTATTGTTTATTTATTTATTTATTTTTTTGTGGAACATATGCCATATACAGAAGCTGATCTGGAATCAGTTTATCATACAGAGCAAGTCTGTGAAGGGATGATGATCGAAGCACAGCTTTAATGGAAAGGAAGTGAATGCAGATATTTATATAGTAATTTCAACGTGCTTTCAAGATTAAAAATATGGGAGAAATATCGGAAAATACTTAATGATAGGATGATAGTGGGATAAAATGGTGAAATATGGGAGAATCATGGCAAAAACGGGAGGGTGGACATGCATGAAGTGAACAGGAAGTGTTTGTGGAACAACAGTTTTGCAAGGGAACCTAAAAAATCGTTGAAAACATCTTTGCGTTCCCTCGCAGAACATCTTTGCGGGATAACACAAAACATCTTTGCGAGGGAATGCAAAAACTTGAATGAAAAAAATATAGATTTTCCTATCACTTTTTAAATTCCATCCATCTTTTTTTCTACGTTTTTTTTTCTTCCACCATCACATCCCTTCCGGGTCTCCGTACCAATTAGAAAAGTTGAACTCAAAATGTACTGCTGAATATATAAAAGGATGCAATCTGTATATCTGGTTTAGCATTATTATTAGATTGTTGGGATTATATAATTATGTAGTCCGATGAGGCACAGCATTGTGACATTTCACATGGTCAGCTCATGGTAGCAGAGTTTTAAGTGTCGCAACAAACTCCATCTCTGCTAGTGCTGAGTTTGAAACACTTATAATGTACATTTGAAATTATAACACCAAACAATTTACCAAATTTGTTGTGAGAGGTTTTTAAAAACTGAATTTTCTTGCTTTTTCACCAGTATAAAAATTCTCTGGATTGATGTCTGAAAGAGAAGAAAAAAAAAACATACAAAATATTTTAAATAGTGGAAAAGTGGTACTTTTAGCATATAAAATAATAAATACTCAATCACTATCATTCAGCTATTCACCCATACACTCATTCACATACATTCAATCACCACGGCCAATTTAGTTTATCCAATTCATCTATAAATTGTAATTAAGAATTATAAAAAAGTTCTGAAATCCTTCTCATTATAGTAATTTTGCTTAGTTTATATTTTTATTTGTTTTTTATTGATTGAGTAATTGACAGATTGATTGACTGTTTGATTAAATTAAGTAATTATTATTATTATTATTATTGTTGTTATTATTATCATTATTATTATTATTATTATTATTATTATTATTATTATTATTATTATTATTATTATTATTATTATTATTATTATTATTATTATTATTGTTATTGTTGATGTTGTTATAATTATAATTATAATAATAATTATAATAATAATAATTATTATTATTATTATTATTATTATTGAAATTAATATACAGTTAAAAAAGTGTTCATAGGCAATTTAAAAATATAGATTTTTTATTTATGTTCATAATTATGTTCGTGTTATTCAGAATGGATTACATTAAAATCTACCAAAAAAAGAATACATAGAAAATTATTAATAAATGATTTACAAATGTAGAATAAATAATATTACATAAATAATACATGTTATTTTATACATGAAAGATATTAAAACGATTTCTGAAAGATAATGTATCAGTGAGTAATGATGATGAAATTGCAGCTTTCCCAGAAAGCATTAAAACACACAAAATATTTAAATAAATAAATAAACCGATTCATGGGTGTTTTAGGTTTATTTAGTTATGAAATGCTTTATGAGACATTGATCTCTGCTCCATCAGCTTTTGAGAAATTGGAAATTCAATTCTGCTGTTTAACAAAGTGACTTTTATTGACATTTTAATTGTAGAATGTATAAGAAATAAGTTTACATAAAATAAGAGAAACAAACTACTACCAGGTCTTTCTACTGTACTTTACACCACCACTAATCGCTTTAAAATATTAAAACTTTCAAACCATAATGCAATTAAAAAGCACAAATAAAACAAAAAACAAAATCAACCACAAATACGTAAAACTGTTAATTTACACTTCTTAATGTACAATGTATTTTTAATCAAATAAATACAGCCTTGCTATGCAGAAATACTTAAACATCAAAATCTAATTTTGTCCAATTTCTAAAACATAAAAATAATTTTTAAATAATCAAAACTATTTATTCATGATTTTTATATTATTCATTGTCTCCAAAACATTTCTTCATAAGTCATACAGATATCTTTCATTTTTTTCATCTTTCACTTTTTCATTTTTATGGAAAATCTATATTTTCTAGATTCTCCATTATTTCAATTCTATATATAAATCTATATTCTCCACGCATCATAGAAGACGTGATGACGCAAACAAGAGGCCTGATAAAATGCATGTCTGCTTAATGTGGAGACTCTCCCCCAGGGCAACACTAGTCAGATTCCAAAGATCAAACATCAACAGCATTGGGCTAAAATAGTAACTAGTCCATCAAATACTTTTTTTTTTTAAAAATATGTTAAGATGCATTTGAGAGTATGCATATATATATATATATATATATATATATATATATATATATATATATATATATATATATATATATATATATATATACTCTCATATGTATGTGTGTGATCCACAAAAATAAAGATGTGCAATAATATTCAGTGGCTGAATCTAAACTCTCAAATGCATCTAAACATTTTAAAAATATATATTTGATGTACTAGTTACTATTTTAAACCAATGCTGTTGATATTTGGTCTCTGAAATCTGACTAGTGTTGCCTCGGGGGAGAGTTTTTAGCGCGAGGTCCCCACATTAAGCAGACATGCATTTTATCAGGCCTCTTGTTTGCGTCATCACGTCCTCTATGACGCGTGGAGAATGAAACCTTAACTGACTCACTCTCATTTATTATTTTAATATAGCATAACATCTCCTTCCATTCGTCACAAGTGGAGGAGCACTGCAATAGCAGCCCAGTATACACATCATTTAGCCATAATTCAAAACGGTCATATTTCAGACACAATGCTGCGTGTCGCTCTTTAATATTCATGTGCGTCCAAAGCACCACAAGCCTCAGGTGTAAAATAACAGTTGTGGGCGGGAAATGCCTACCAGTGTGTGCCTAACATGTTTTGAAAATAGCAAAACTGTTTATTGCTTCATGCGTCGTATTGTGCGCTGAATATGTGGAAATGTGCGGTTTAATGTCAGATGTTAGGCCATAAGAGTCCACATTCATCTCAGGTCATCTGAAATGCTTTAAGAGACTCTCTGGTCAAAACACGTAGTAATTAACAGTCAAGTCCCCTACCATTTTCCTGTCATTTTAGCAGCTTCTTTCAGGAGCATGACAGCAAAATGCCTGTAATTGCTGAAGTATATTTATAGATTATATATATGTAGAATGGTAGAATATGCATACGTACAGCCGTACATACTTCAATGCCTATAGAATAAGAAATGAAAAAGGAATTATGTATACAAAATTAAAACAATATAATGTATTTCAACAATAATATTTTTTATACTTTTTTTCACATCAGAATAAAAGAAAACGTGTAATATATTATATTATATTATATTATATTATATTGTATTGTATTGTATTGTATTATATTATATTATATTATATTGTATTATTATATTATATTATATTATATTATATTATATTATATTATATTATATTATATTATATTATATTGTATTATTATATTATATTATATTATATTATATTATATTATATTATATTGTATTGTATTGTATTGTATTGTATTATATTATATTGTATTATTATATTATATTATATTATATTATATTATATTATATTATATTATATTATATTATATTATGATATTATATTATATTATATTATATTATATTATATTATATTATATTATATTATATTATATTATATTATATTATATTATATTATATTATATTATATTATATTATATTATAGATTTACCATATGCAATTAACATAACTTTAGCTTACCACTAACCTGTGGCTTGGGGCTTGTGTCTGAGTATGTTTACATGGCCACCAATATTCTTATTTTAATACTCTAATTAAGAGACTACCATGTAACCAGATTTTTGATGACCTTAATTCGGCTAAAGTTATGATCAAACTAATCAGAAACTGAATTAAGACATGAAGTGTGCATATTTTAATTCCATTATTGAAGTAAGGTACAGACATGTAAACACCTTAATCAAACCATTACGATATTACTATTACCATATTCCACACACACACACACACAGCTGTTTGACACTAGTCTCCTCACCTACCGAGTCAGTAAAGGACCACAGTAGCCAGCACTAAAAAATGCAGAATTTTTTTCTTTCCATTCAGCATGTGGGATCAAATTCCATTAAAACAACACTCTTCCACCAGTCCTTACAAATCGCATCCAATACCTCAGTCTCTCACAGGGGCATGAATGAAATGTTCCTGAATGAAAGGGAAATTGCCGAACTGCAGTAAAGTCGATAAATTAAAAATGAAACATCCGAAATGACATGAAACTTTTTTGTTTTGACGCAGTGACGTTAATCAATCTATGTGCTATAACATGTAAAACAGGATCATGAAAGGAAAATTTGAAAAAGCAACTCATGTAAACGCATTAATCATATTATTATTATTGTCTTATTTAGATTAAGGCAAATAATTAGATTATTGATGTGCATGTATACCGATGGTTTCAAACTCAATTTCTGGGGGGCCGCAGCTCTGCATAGTTCAGCTTCAACCACCTCCAACTCACACCTACATAATAGTCTCTAGTATTCTTGAACACCTTGATTATTTGGATCAGCTGTGTTTGATTAGGGTTAGAGCAAAACTGTGCAGCGCAGCGGCCCTCCAGGAATTGAGCTTGAGACGTATGATGTAAACGTAGTTACTGAAAGTGCCAGATGATGTCGCAAGCTGTCAAAGACAAGCTGTCATAGGTGCATCTACCTTTAAGTTGATTACCTGTGCCCTCAAATGTTTCATTTGTTTCACCAAATGTTTCACCCCCCATTATACACACAACTTTTGCAAAGCATCTGCTGCATGTTGCTGTATCAGAATTCTTGCTTGTAAACTATAGCCATACTTTTTAGAATGCTTAGTTTAATTTAGTTTGCTATAGTAAGCAATTTGATGAATGCGATCATGCGTGTTGATGAATCTGAAGGGAGTCACTCACTGGATGCGCTGTACTGTGCGATTTGCCTTCAAAACATTGCTAAACAACAAGATTAAACATCTAACATCGATGACGGCGTCCGTGTATCACAAAAAATTGTTTAGAATTAAATGTTTAGAGATGGTGTGACACAACACGTACCCATGTGTGCCTTTAATGCACCTCCTGATGCTTCTTGCATCCTTGTTGCAGCAATGAAATTAGGTACTGAAATTTATATGCAGATTTGGTTTGTTGCATACCGCTACATAGGTGCCAGTGCCATATTGGCAATCATATCATATAATTTCGTATCGTATTGTATCGTATCGTATCGTATTGTATGGATCATATCATATCATATCACATCACATCACATCACATTATACTCAAGAATAAAAATATGGTGGTTCTTTCCATTGAGTTCTTTCACCAAATAAATCAGAGACGCCGAAGGAAAATTAGTGGGTGAGAATAAAAATCTGAATATATATATCTAAAATATAAAGATTCCAAATATAATAAGAAAAGTTTCCACATTTAATAGAATAGAATCAATAGTCTACTCTTAACCATTATTTTTGTCACAATAACCAGCTTTCTAAACACCATAGATCGCTGAAAAACAGGCACAATCGCTAATGGACTACAGATCCGCCATTTCATGGACTACAACTCCATACATGCACTCCGCTTACACACACATGTTCTTGATCCTGACTGATTGCACACACACCACCGGAGGATTGTCAAGGACTGATTACACACAATGTTTAAGCTGCCCGCACAGATACCTTGGGACTTAGCTTTGCTATATTGTTATGTTTACATGTCTGAGTATTTTCCTGTCTAGTCTTCTGTGTTCCGAGCCTCGCCTTTGTTCTTCCGTGTATTGATCCTTAGCCGCATAGCCTGACTCTTTGCCCGCTTGACTACGATTTTGGATAACCCTTATTATACTGTTTTGCACTTGCTATGATCTCTGCCTATATGACAATCCTGCTAAATAAATGCTGCATTTGGATCCGCTATTACGGTGTTCATCATCATCAATCCACAAACATTACAATTATATAGACTCACTATATATATTATTTATTCATTACAAAAATCACATTATAAATTATATACTTATACATCATGTACAATTATAAAGCCTGTAATTATTATAAATAGTCAATCCTGATATTATTCATAACCATATAGTACATGTAATTTTAACATCATCATTATGTTTTTGGGGTTTCGGTGTAGTAAGTAAAGGTATTTTGTGTTTTTATTTTGTTGTTCTGGCCACTGATATTATGTGCAGCAGAAGCGCTCTAGACACACGGAGAGAAATCTCAAGTCGCCTGTGAATAACAACAACTAATCAAACACTTTATTTTGCATCTCCTTGGGGGTGAGACTTCATTTTGAAAAATAAGAGGAAAAGGAAATTAAAATAAAGCAAGTGTCAAAAGAAATACTGTATATATTCTTGTGTGGGAGAAAGGTATTACAAATGTTTCATGCTAAGATTCGTGTTTTCTAATGTACAACAAATACTAAAGACAAACATTATATTAGCTCCATTGAGCGATGACAAGCCCTTATACAGTACAGGTTAGAAACGCTGAGCTCAGCTGAGATTCTCCAGTAAAAAGATATTATCCACTGTCAAACCAACATACTGGAAAATTATTTGCCTGCCCGCTTGTTTTGTTTGTGACCTGCGAAAAATTCAGTTTGCTTGTTTTATCGCTTACTTGATGTTCTGTGAGTGCTTCCTAATCCCTGAGGCAAATAAACAGTTTTGGTCCTCAAATAATGTCCAAACATTAGTCCACGAAACAATAAAGCTGTCACGATTTATTGGTTTTCGCTACATGATCATTGTGGCTAAAACTATTCACAATTTTGATATATTGTGATATCTAAAGCATCTTGAAATATATAATAATGCTATATGTTTTGGCCAGTGACTCACACTATTGCACACAGTAGGAACAATTACACAAGACAGAGACTAAAAGCTTTTTAGCTTAACACAGCATCAACATATTTATCAGAATAACAGCATATTTTACTGTTTTTATAGCATCAGTGGAGTTTTTCTCTAATGTTCACAGAATGAGGCAGGAATTATATTGCTTTATAGTATCCTAACACAGTGGTAAAAGCTATGTTGATTAGCATTACATTATAAATACATTGTATCATATTTAAAAATACCTGAGATGGCTTAAAGACAAAATCTTGCAAAATGTAGTTTGATATGTAATAGCATGCTGTTTAAAAGCAATATCATAAAATATGAACGCCTAATATTATTTCACAGAACTGTTATATTATAATATTGCACACAATTTTACTTGTGATATTTCTTACATTCATTAATTCATTCACTCATTCATTTTCCTTTGGCTTAGTACTGTACCTCAGGGGTCCCCAACTTATCCAGCATATGTTCCACACAGCGGATCCCTTTCCAGCTGCAACCCAGCACTGATAAACATCTATACACACTTTCACATTCACTGCGACCACTTTGGTTTGTTCAGTTCACCTACAGCACATGCCTTTGGACTGTGGGGGAAACTATAGCACCCAGAGGAAACCCACGCAAACTTGGGAAGAACATACTAACTAACAGAAATTCTAACTGACCTAGCTGGGACTTGAACCAACGACTTTCTTGCTGTGAGGTGACAGTGCTAACCACTGAGCCACCATGTCGCCCATATTCCTTCGATTTATTGAAATCACTAAATTATCAATCAAAAGAAGATACCAGTAAAATTGTGAATCTACCAACATTTTTGCAACTTAAATTGTATTAGAAATAAAGGCTTCAAAAAGGGTGTTTTACTGTGATTCCATAGAAGAACAATTTTGAACTTTCTTTTTTAGTTAATAGTTTTCCAAATATTGTTTTTTCATTATGTAGTCATATGCAGAGTCTAAAGAACCTTTTCAACAAGCAATTTTGTGCTTAAAAGACATCTAATATATGTCTAAAAATTGTCCAAAACTAGACTAGTCATCAAAAACACATTTTAGACTCATTCATTCCTCTCTCTTTGATGACTAGTCTGTTTTTTGGACTATTGACGTCTATTAGATTTTTACTGACTGTCCAAATTTAGCCTTAATTTAACCATCTATTAGACATATGGTACTTCATTTGAAAGTAAAATAAAATTGCTGGGTTTTTCCATAATAAATAACCTTTGTAGAATTGAAAAGTTCTTTAAATGTAAAAGACTCTTTAGGGATCCTTACAAGCTAAGATAAGCCTTTATGTTATAGTCTATGTACAATTTGCTGTAGGTTTTTGCTGAATTGAGCCTTAAAACTGTGTTTTCCTCTAATTTTGATAGTGGGTCAGATTATTATTAATTAATGTACTTTTTTTTCACAGTTTCTTAAACCACACTATAGTATCACCTCAAAACTCAGTTTTACCATTGTGCTAGATATGTAAACGTTTACCTTTTACAATTTTCATCACATCACATATCTCCATATAGCTTTTTAAATGAATAAAATTCATTCATTCATTTTACTTTATTCATTAGTCCCTTTATTCATCAGGTGTCACCATAGGTGAATGAACTGCCAACTTATCCAGCATATGTTTTACACAGTAGATGCCCTTACGGCTGCAACCCATTATTGGGAAAAACTCTTACAAAGTCATTCACACACATACACTACGGACAATTTTATTTTATTCAATTCACCTATACCACATGTCTTTGGACTGTGGGGGAAACTGGAGCACCCGTAGGAAACCTACGCTAGCACAGGGAGAACATGCAAACTCCACACAGAAATGCCAACTGGCCCAGCTGGGAGTCGAACCAGCGACCATCTTGCTATGATGCGACAGTGCTAACCACTGAGCCACCATGCTGCCCCTTTTTTAGCTGAATTGTGTATTCAAATGAGGTGACGAGTGGCGCAGTAGGTAGTGCTGTCGCCTCACAGCAAGAAGGTCGCTGGTTCGAGCCTCGGCTGGGTCAGTTGACGTTTCTGTGTGGAGTTTGCATGTTCTCCCTGCGGGTGCTCCGGTTTCCCTCACAGTCCAAAGACATGTGGTACAGGTGAATTGGGTAGGCTAAATTGTCCGTAGTGTATGAGTGTGATTAAGTGTGTGTTGAGATGGGTTGCGGCTGGAAGGGCATCTGCTGTGTAAAACAAATGCTGGATGAGTTGGTGGTTCATTCCACTGTGGCGACCCCAGATTAATAAAGGGACTAAGCCGACAAGAAAATGAATGAATCCATCTCTATGTAGTTTTTTTTAGCAAATAAGAATAAGTTATTATTTAATAATATGATAAGAATAACTTGCTCAACTAGCTGTTTGAGTTGTTTTTCAAAAGCTATTCAAAACAGCTGAAAACATTCAAAAACAATGAAATGCTTTGTATCACATTTTTTTAAATATGCATTACTGAAGTTTTAGGGTAAGGTTTAGTGTAGGTGGGTTGCTATTTGCAATCACAATATAGCAATAACCTTTTAACTCCACTTATCAGCCATTTGATTTCCGAACTGCTGCAATTCATGCATGATCCAACAAAAGAAAACATTGCCTTTGTCACTTTTTAATCTGTTGCTAAGAAAACAGAACATGCTTTTTAGCCCCGCTCACTGGACATTTCACATTGAAACTCCTGCGGAGCGTGCAAGAAGCGATGTTTTATCATTTTTTGCAAAAATGTCACCTCAGGCTCTTTATTTTTTTTCACAAGCCTGTATACATTATAAATGTTGGCTCTCGAATGGATAGTCAGGCAAAGAGGGACCTTGACCTGCCAGAAGTTGTATAAAGTAATTATTAGCGTTCCTCGCGGTGCACATTTCCTCTTCAACTAGACAAATGAAGGCTTGGTTAGCCGAGATGTTTGCTTCATCATTCATTCCCCCCACCCACAGCTGATTGATTGCTGTGATTTTATTAAGAAAAGGAGAAGGGGAAATTGAAAAATGCTGGTTGCAGTGTGGAAACGCAGTGTTGATTATAAACTCTTAGGCAAGACAAAGGGGCCACCTTTCCATTTTGTAGCCCAACAAATAGGCAGCAGGTGTTTTTGACAGGTGTCTGATTGCGCGCTACAAAAGACATTAAAAAAGCAAACAAATTGATGCGTTTGTGTGCCTCTCATGTTAAATGGAGTTGGGTCTGATGGATGCTGTTACCCAGGGATCTGATTGGCGGGACGCAGTTGCTGAATGGCACAGGTGTTTTGGGGAGAACAGTTTGTGTATCTGTTACACCAAGCGTCTTTAAAATTGTGTTCTAGTGAAGTGTAGGTATAGAGCGGTTCGCTATGGCTGTGTAATTGGTTTAACCTTTTATATGGATAGATGATTTCCCATAGTAGGACACTTGTGATCGAATTATAATATCCATAATGAATGGAGCATATGCAGCCTCCTTTGCAAATTGGACAAACCTAAATCAGTGGTCTTTAAATGGTTTTGCTTCAGGAGACAGATTTCTCATTGGATATAAAATAAAGCAAAGAGCCTCTTTTTTTGGAATGAATGAACCAAACGTGTTGCAGTATAGTGTTTTAATTTGCTAAATAGTACCAGTTCAGTGCATATGTGATTTACTAATCAAGAACTTGATCTGTGGTGTCACTTTTAGGAATCAAACACAGATTTTACAGAATCATTTGATTCTGATTTCTATACAGCATATATATATATATATATATATATATATATATATATATATATATATATCTATCAGTGGTACAGTATATGTAGTCGGGGCTATATATATGTGTGTGTATATAAGGGGAATAAGACTCTTTCCCTTTATGAGTTCAATTCATTAAAAATAACAAACTCAGTCGTGTCGTTCTTTAAGGAATGGACAACACTTTTTGCATTTTTTGCATGTATTTGATTCACAGTACAGAACCAAATCAGTGGCATCATTTCGTCACCTTTTAAGACTTTTTATTTAAAAAACAAAAACGGTTTATCTACAAAGTTGAACTCTAGCTTGGCTCTATAAGGTTCTTTCTGTGAGCCAATCAGCATTTTTAATGCACGCACGAGGACCGATCAGGACCAGCTTTCTTTGTCATTTTGCCAGACTGCTCCATTGACAGCAGGAAAGACCAGAAAGAAACCCAAAAATCATACAAAATCAGAGTCGACTAAATAATGCTGCACCACACAAATTGAGAAGTGTGTAAGTTTGATGATTTAGAAGCATTTTTTGACATTGAGATGGAATGTTAAATTTTACACTGTTGAAGTAGATACGAAATATTTAAAAAATGTATATATTAAAATGTAAAATGTTTTTATTTGTTTATATATAGTCAGTGAAACATATTCAGTGTTTATTAAACTTATTTGCTCATAGTCTGTTTTCTTTTAAAGTCTTTAAATTTAATATTAGGCCTTGAAGGGCAAATACTAAATTTAATTCATGGGGCATATAATTCAATAATATAGCATAAAATTCAATAAATATAATTCAATAATTCATATAAAGTAGAAAGTTTAATAATTATGACCATATTATCCATCTGCCCTGGATAAAATATTTAACACAGCCTTGTATGTTAAATTTGAACAAGTAAAAATATTCATCCTAATACATTATATAAATGTTACAGAAAGCACAAATGTAACTTTCTCAAGCATCAACACATTGTTACAACACCAAATTATATATATTTTGGATTGTATTTCTTGAAAAGTAATGCTT
The DNA here is from genome assembly GCF_903798145.1 of Danio aesculapii. Classification (NCBI taxonomy): domain Eukaryota; kingdom Metazoa; phylum Chordata; class Actinopteri; order Cypriniformes; family Danionidae; genus Danio; species Danio aesculapii. The sequence continues at coordinate 29,615,379 of NC_079449.1, read as the reverse complement.
CAATGAATGATCTGCCATATAGAACCTTATAATTCCAAGAGGAAAATGACTTTTCAGAATTAGAAGGTTCTATCTGCATTTACAGTTTTTTTTACTCCAATTTGCAAATGTAAGAGAACTTTGATAATTTACATTTAGAGTACCTTTGGGGTCTCTGTCATGTTAATGTATGAAAGACAACTGTTACACACACATTGTTTGTCATATGGAATGCAAAAACTTTGAAACTCAATATCTCAAAATCATTCAGAACGCAGATAGAACCTTATAATTCTAAGGTGACGATTTGACAGGGAATCAGATTACATTGACCACACTATATGAGTCTGAGTCATTTGTTTAAGCATTGTGAGTACTGTATGATTCTCTTAAAAGAACTGAATCAGTAGTGTCATCTGTTAGGGAATCACATTGTATGTGCAGTATATATTTGATTCACAAAAATGAGCCATACCAGTGGTGTCAATTTAGAAACCAGACTGCACTAGTTGCACCATTCAGATTTGGTTCCTTAAAAATAACTAAATTAGTGATGTCAACTGACAAGCCTATTTGTTTTTTCTATACTAAACACAGTTTAAAAGACAGTTTAACCAAAAAAGAAAATGTTCTCACTATTTACTAATGCTCATGTGATTCCAAACCTTTATGAATTCATTTATTCTGTTGAACACAAAAGATATTTTGAAGAAATTTCCTTTTTTTAATGTTCAACAGAAGAAAGCCAAACAGGTTTGCAACAAGTAAAGGGTGAGTAAATAATGACAGGCTTTTCAATTAAGGGTGAACTATCCCTTTAAATACATTTAATGAATACATTGTGATTAAGATCTTCTTAAATCATGACATGCACAAAGTAATTACCCACTGATTTTTATTAGATTTTTGGAAATGAGGCACTGGTCAGCACCAGAGATTGCAATTTCCCAATATTTTAAGAAAGTCCAAGCAGCCGAGGCAGGGAGATTTTATAATGTGCAGTCCAGGTGGGTGAGCGCAGCTTTAGTGACTGTTCTGTGACCTGTGTTCTGTCGGTCGTGGTGGGAGGATGATGTCCCTGTCAGCTCCTCTCACCCTTATGTTCTCATTATCCACCTCCTGTCCTCCTGCTCCACATGACAGCAGCACACACACGATTATATAAAGAAACAGTGCATTGTGGGGGAAAAAAGGCAGAATTTCATCTAATAGATAACCTTCCGCACAGTAAGCGTTTCATCGTTTGGGTTTAAGCTTTAAGACTTAAGTTGGAATAAGAATTAGCATTTATCTTGTATGCAGTGGGAAAATAGCCAACAACAGAGCAAGAATAGGCTGTTTTCACACTCTCTGATAACTGTTCACACATATCCAAGAGGCTGCTATCAGTACATATGCAGCGTGCTCGGTGAGAGGAGCTGTTTCTGCTTGAGCTCAGGGAAAGTCAATACAAATGTTGCTTTGGCTGTGTGACTGACCATGCAAAGTGCTTACAGTCAGCTTCAATAAGGTTTTGTTTGTTTCTCACAGTTAAATTACATTTTATGCTCAATGGGCAACAAAACAGCAGGTGATGCTCGTGAAGGACAGGGCTGTCAAATGAGAATGAGATAAAATTAGTTTTATGATTAAATGCAAATGTAAAACAAAAATCCCCAATATGCCATATAATTACAGTTCTTAGTAAACTTTCATAGTTCATAAGTTTATAAATGCGTATGTGTGTTCACTGAGGAGATTTGCATATGTGTGTGGGTCAATAGGGCTGGGATTTTACATCAGTTTGCATTTCCAGTTCACAAAATGATCATGTTCAATAGCAAAATAGTATCTATATCAAAATTTGTATTATTTGATTTATTTTAATAGTTTTATTTTGCATTTATTTATTTTATTATTTTATATTAATTTATCAGCTTTATTTAGGCAATGGGATAGTCAGACAGGCAGGGTGAACAGCAGCAAACAGTACAACACGGGTAATCCAATAGAGTAATCCTGAAACAGTTAAACAGTCTGGGGTGGGTTTCCCAAACAATGACATAACTCGCGGCTGAACTATCATAGTACAATGCATCGTTTGGGAAAAGAACAATGTAGTGATGAGTTTTTCCCCAAACCCATAGTTTCTCTGTTGCAGATCCATCGTTTGAACCTTGTTAGTTATGACGTAAAACATCCATAATGATGCTCTAAACGGGGTGGAGTAACAACTTCTTTAGAGAAGAACATCATAATTTATTTGTGCAAATTATATCGTTTTACGTGCACATGCATTTAAAAAAAATCCAATATTAGTTTTGATAAAAACATGCACTCGTTTTCCATATTAATTGAAATGTATGTAAATGGCACTGTGTTTCCTTTACAAATATTATTAAGAACATTACATATTCTATTCTAAAACATAAAGTCACTTACAAAAGCTAACACGTATTCTAATATTATATATAAATCATAAAAATAAATAAATAATGAGGCTATTTATTAAGAAATGAAATTTTATATTTATTATTTATTAGGAAATGAAAAAATCATACTTTAATAATAATATTAATTATGATGATGATTATTATTATTATTATTATTATTGTTATTAAGTATAATATTGTTTATTTATTTATTTATTTTTTAAGTCTACTTTTACAATTTGACACATGTAAACCACTGCAGAAATGTTCTAACCAACAGGCCCATGTCATATACAGTACAGATACCTAATAAATAGCCTACTATAAACTAAAAGCGTTAACGTATGCTGTGTTTTTTGTTTTCACAAGTTTTGGAGACGTAACATTAATTCTGCTTTTAAATAATAAGTCACCTATAGCTTTAGAATGTTCTAAATGAGTAGGGCATAGGGGGGATAAGGTTGAATAGAACACAGCCAGGAATTATGTTTCTAACTACAGCTCCAGAGGTGTAGTTGCAAGCATAGAGGTTTGTGACGCAGTTCGTTAATGTTCGTTGAAACGACGGATTTGGAAAAAACAAATCAACAAACTATGCTTGTAACGACACAACTTGCGACCTTAGTTGGCTAATGAGGGTTTTCGGAATCGCACCCCAGGACAAGTGGCAAAACAATATAACTAGGGATAGCTGACGTGAAACTGACATTTCGACACAGTGTCGAGATCCTGAATCGCATGCCTTGCGAAACACTGCATAAAAGCATGATCCGAAACATCCAGGTCATGTGACTAAAACGATTTAAAGCATCGTTCATTTCAGAAGCGTTTTAAGACCTGGCGAATCTGCATTTGACTGACAGGGTCAGAAATAATTCTTGTTAAATCTCATGTCGCCTAGTGGATCGTGCGTGTGCACAAAGTCACTTTGCTGCTAAAGGCCTGAGTTCGAATCCCGACTTGTACAAATACTCTGAAATTATAAAATAATGTGTGTGTGCTCATAGTCCATATGATTAGTCCTGAACAAATTCAGCTGTGTGTGTTTGAATTCATGGGGAATCTGTGCCAGGTATGTGAGTGAAGTGCTTGATGGGATCTGTAGTTCATAAAAGGGGCAGATTTGTAGATCTGTAGGTGATTGTCACAACTATAAATATACTTATATTTTTATATAAATTAAATGGAAAGGGAAATATTTTCTAGGCACAATTATTCTATATAAAATAAGGTCTGAAAATCAACCTTAGTGACAGTTTTATTAAAATGAGAGACCAAGTTAATAAAATGTGGTTAAAAATAAATAAGAGGTTAACATTCTTAAATAATTCTTAAAATCAAGTAACATCATACCAATTTTAACAGCATGAGGATGAGTAAATGTAAAGGAACTATCCCTTTAGTGTTCTAGCTGTAGTAATTAATAATAATAATAATAATAATAATAATAATAATAATTATTATTATTATTATTATTATTTTTATTATTATTATTATTATTATTATTATTATTATTATTATTATTATTAGTAGTAGTAGTAGTAGTAGTAGTAGTAGTAGTATAGTATAGTATATAATAATAGTATTGTTATTGTTATTATTATTTTTATTTTTATTATTATTATTTTAAGATATTTTTAAATCTGTTAACATTAATTTGTAACTTCAAAAAAACTTTTATAAGACACTATTAAACCCCAGAATCACTTTCGGAAACGGTCCGGTAAAAAAGAGCATCAGTGTGTTCCAGCTGTGATCTTTGAGGTGGTCGCAGGTCCTGATCGTGTGTCCTTGGGCCCACATGGCATGCACAGATTTTTCCATCAGATCCCCGTAAAGGTACGCTTTGAATCTCCACCCCTACCCTTTTAATTAAATGAAAGCACAGCAGGTCACATACAAGCTCAAAGTCACAGAGCAGAAACAGACAGACGCACATAGCATTGTGCTCATGGTCAGAATGCACAAATATGGCCGCTCAGCGGGGAAACTACAAATATAACTGTGAAATTAAAGAAGAAATGGGCCTGAATATCTGCAGGGCACAATTCAGAGGTCAACTTTAGCTGCTAATGTGATTTACTAATGCAGATACGATATATAAATTCATAAAATGCAAGGCTGGTTTTGACTTCTTAAAGGAACAGTGTAACAAATTTGCATTCTGTTTTCATTTGCTCTCCCTTATGCAGTTTCAAATGTCTTTCTGAGACGTTTTTGGCAAAAGTGCTAATTTGTTTTCGAGAAGTATCATTAAAAAGAGACCAGTATGACTTATTCAATACAGTATATTCAATTAAATGTTATAATAATAGTATTTATTATAGCAGTAACAATCTCACTAAAAAGACACTCACTGGTCATCGTTTTCTTCAGCTGGCTACTGAGCACATAACTGCGACTGAGTTGAGTCAAATATATATATATATATATATATATATATATATATATATATATATATATATATATATATATATATATATATATATATATATATATATTTAAAGATCTAGAGAAAAGATTCAAGGTTCATGTATTCAGATATCAATATGAATGCATATAAACCCTCTAAGGAAAGTTCTGGCAGATTTTCTGTGAATAATAACTTACATTTTCATCTGTTCTTCCTCTCACAAAGGTGTATTACATATTTAGAAGATTTGAAATGTGTCAAGTAATATGGGGATTTAAGTAATATAGTTCTGATTCCTTTGTGATGTTTTTTTATTGCCATAACAGTTAACCTACATACTTTAGCTATAATTCCCTTACTCTCAACAAGATTGCATTTTTTGACCAAAAATACAGTACATTAAAACCATCAATGTTATGAAATGCAATTACAGTATAAATGACTTGATTCCTATAATTTATTTTCAGCATAATTTCTCCAGTCTTTAGTGCCATGATTCTTTAGAAATTATTATAATATAGGCTGATTTACTTATCAAGAAACAATTCTTATAATGTCATTGAGAATAATTGTATTGACAGGAGTTATATGATGTAATAGATTTCAGTACTGTAAGTCATGGATTTTATTCATTTATTTATTTAGAATTAAGTCATTTTCAAAACCTAATTTTCATGAATAACACCCAGGATTAACACAATAAAATGTTTTAAATTAAAAGCCAAGCCAATAATACTTTGCTTCACAATTTTTAAAATTAGAAGCACTTCCAGCAAAGCAAAGCAAAGCAAAGCAAAGCAAAGCAAAGCAAAGCAAAGCAAAGCAATAAAACAAAACAAAATTATAAAAAAATAAAATAAAATAAAGTTAGATTAAATAAAAAATAAAGTAAAATTAAATTAAATGTAAAAAGTAAAATAAAGTGAAATAAAGTTAGATTAAATAAAAATAAAGTAAAATTTTATTAAAAAAGTAAAATAAAATAAAATTAAATAAAGTAAAATAAAGTTAGATTAAATAAAAAATAAAGTAAAATTTAATTTAAAAAAGTAAAATAAAATAAAATTAAATAAGATAAAATAAAGTTAGATTAAATAAAAAATAAAGTAAAATTTAATTTAAAAAAGTAAAATAAAATAAAATAAAGTAAAATAAAGTTAGATTAAATAAAAAATGAAGTAAAATTTAATTAAAATAAAATAAAATAAAATAAAGTAAAATAAAGTTAGTTTAAATAAAAAATAAAGTAAAATTTAATTTAAAAAAGTAAAATAAAATAAAATAAAATAAAGTAAAATAAAGTTAGATTAAATAAAAAATAAAGTAACATTTTATTTAAAAAAGTAAAATAAAATAAAATTAAATTAAATAAAAATGGATACATGATATGGCGTCTTTAAGAATTGAGAAACATTTTGTTTTATTAAACATGCTTTATTTATTTATTTGTGTATGTGGGTAAACAATACACATGTTTTTACATATTATATCATACTGCCATATTATTATATAATTTTATATTACATGTAATATATACTGTTTAATCATAATTGCATTATAATATCATTAAGAAACAGTCATACAGGTTGCTTAAAAAACAGCACAAATGTGAGTTAATCCTTTCCTCAAATCCAAATATTTATCATTTCCATAGAACTGTCATTTTCCATAGAGCGTATTGCACAAGTGCCATTTGAAAGGGGAATCGGCTTTCAAAATGCTCTTTTTTTTGAGCGATGCCCTGCTAGCACAGCTGTCTACACTCAGATGGCATCAAATGGGCTTCTGCTGAAATCTGACCATCAATATCTTGTAAGAAGACTGACAGCGGTGACATCTAATCACTGCCCTACTGACATGCCATAACTCGCGTCTGATACCCGTCAGGCTGAGCTGCGTATTGACACGAGGATCCTCTATTTATAGAGCTGCGTGTCTGCTGTGAATCTCGAAGACTTTTACAAGACTCATTAGCCTCATGCTGTTTATCATACACTCTTGCCTTATTAAATGATCTGCTTACGCTCTCCAAATGGCTGTGAACTTGAACGTTAGCATGATACGGAGATTGTGGGCAATTTTACGCAGTATATGAGATGTGTTTAATTATAACAACGCTAGTTCTAACACTAATCCTGTGGAAACGGGATAATAAAAGGTGTTTAATTGGAGAAAACCCATTCATATTTATGATGTCAGATAAAAAATGATTTACAAATTATATTCTGGTAATATTTTAATTAATGGTTCATTAGTTAATGTTAAGGTAATTTATTTAGTAAAACCTAATACCTAAACCTCTCTACTACCTTAATAACAATTAATAAGCAACAAACTAAGAGTTTATTAAGCTAAAGGTCAAAGTTAATGATTTGTTAATAGTGAGAATTGTACTTTAAAATAAATTTTGCTTTCATTAACTAATGTTAACCAAGTAAAAATACTTTAAAGGGCACCTATTTTACCCCTTTTTCAAGATTTAAGATAAGTCTTTTGTGTCTCTAGAATGTGTCTGTAAATTTCAGCTCAAAACACCCATTAGATTATTTAGTATACCTTTCAGAATATTGGATTTTTCGGCTCTGAACACAATGTAGCTGTTTTTGTTGCCTGTGCCTTTAATGCTGGTTCTCCCCGCCCACTGATTCCATGTGTCTGTCAGAGTGTACCTCAGTCTCCGCCTCGGCTGTGTCAGATAAACAGCACAGTGACAGACATGATTGAAGCAGATCTCACATAACGTTTGTTACAACTTTCCCAATGATTAATTGATATATTTGTAGTCGATTTGCAATGATGAGTCACACACAATGGTGTTTCAAAGTTCACGCACACACACACAGACACACACACACATTGCACGAGTTTAACTTTGCACTGTTTTCAATGGCAAATGTGAAGGGATACACATTAATATCCACTGCTGTCTGGATATCTGTTGTGTTAATATACAAAATAAACCTGATTAAACATCCACAAACCGGGATTGAAGTGTCTTCTTTTATAATTGTACTGACACACTGTGGTGATAAAGTAAAGCTGAAGTAAATCGCTGTAATTTATAACGAACATGCACTGTTTTAAAGATGTTTTAAAATTGTAAAACTCATTCTAGATAACATTTGATGACTGATGATCACAGAGAGCTGAACAGATCTTTTAATCCCAGTTGCTTTGCGCACGTCCTGTCTTGTGGATATGATTACGCGTGTTACTGCGGAGACATGTTAATACGCGGCTGTCAATCAATTTGTTGAGTGGGGAAACCGCACTCCTTTGACACGTTGTGGTGGGCCTCAAAATGGGAGGGATTTTGATCCTATTTTAACGTCAGCGAATTTAAAAAAGAAACTCATTTGGTTTATATCTCCCCAATATGACTGTGGGCACATTATATCTACACACAGTTCTGTCCAAACAGCTCCCATGAGATTTTTCATGATAGGTGCCCTTTAATAAATTTATTTTGAATTGGTTGTTCATGTTAGTAAATACATTACCTGGTACACTAACCAATAGACCATCCTTTTAAACTGTTACCCACATTATTTATTATTCAATCTATATTTTTTATATAATTGCATTTTTATTAGATTGCATAATATTTTATAATTTGAAAACAAGTATTTCATTTGTACTGTAGTGTCAGTTGTGTACAATTATAAATTATGTCAGTTTATATTGATTTTAAACGATTTAACTTTGAATAAAAGACAAACCAAAGAAAATACAATAAAAAACACATTTTATTTTGTCTGTAATAGTTTATCAAATTCCTAATTTTGTAATTTACATTTCAGCATAATTGAGTACACCCCATTTTGAAAATTAATATTTTTATCCATTTCTCAGTGAATTTGGGTGATATATATATATGGGTGCATTTGAACAAAAGACATTTATTAAACAGATATACTTATTTAAATAATATTTTAGTCACAGAACATCTTTAGAAATGGAAAGATAATACATTTAAATTCATCGGCTACCTCTTAGGTCACGTATTAATTTCAAGACTCTGATTTGAACTATTAAAGCAGTCCATAGGCTAGCTTCTGAGTACGTTTGTGATCTTGTGACACTTTCTACTCCTGCTCGCAGTCTTCGCTCGTCTTACCCTGTTCCAGCCATGCTGCAGACTTAACACCATGGGTGGGAGGGCTTTTTCATACTGTTTGCCAAAATTATGGAATGTATTACCCATCACTATTAGGAATGTCGTGTTTCTGGACTGTTTCAAGAAGCTTCTTAGGACTCATCTCTTTAGGTGTGTTTTTAATGTGTGATCTGTTACCTTACTTATTGATATACTTTCTTACTTACTGTTTTATTGGAGGGGGGGGGGGTGCCTTGTAACACTTTGAGCTTGAGAAAAGCGCATTACAAATAAAATGTACTATATTGTAAAATGTAATATTGAAAAAAAAAAAAAAAAAACTACACAGTTTTGGGCTACTAATTGTTGAACCATTATTGTAAGTTAGATAAGCTCCAGATTTGGCTTCAGTACTGACTAACTCAGTCACCAGCAGCACTGTAACTCACACTAGTGCCCATACTATGCTGAACGTTTCCATGTCTATCCAGCTATACAAAAGGTATACATATGCACTTTAGATACGGATCCCTATGAATACAAATGAGATCACCTTTTTTCAGACAGTATCTCTTTTGTCTTTGTGATGTCCAGCCGTAAAAGCTCTATGGTTCTCTTTCTTCTCCAACAGTCTCCTTGACTTTGACAGGGATGGCAGTTTGCCATCAAAAAAAAAAAAGGACAGTGTAATACAGCACTTGAAGGAAATGCTAATGCAGGAAAGAAAGAACTGTGTGATCTAGCCTGAGAGTGTCATGTCATCTTATATATGCTACGAAAGATTAAAACCCAGGCCTGAATGAAATCTGAGGCATGCAAAAATATCTGTAAAAGTTAAAAAAAAAAAAGTGAAGGTGTTCTGCTTTAACGCTTTTGTATGTGTCCTGTTTCTCCTTACGCTCTCCTTATGCTCAGGAGCCACTCAGACCACACCAGGTACTGCTGTTCTTCTTCACTTCTTCTGACTTTTCTTTCTTTGCATGGTGTTTTGCAGTTTGCTTGGTTTGATGACTGGCCGTTGAAGCAGTGTGCATGTTTTTAACTTCAGATTCTCAGAGTGTATCTGGGGTCTTAAAAGGTCTTGAAATGTCTTACATTTAAAAAACTAAATTTAAGGCCTTAAAAAGGTCTTACATTTACTGAAATATTGTGTTGTAGGTCTTATATGATTTTAAACAGGTCTTAATTTTCCTCTCTCCATTTAGGCTATACTCACACCCATCAATCACAAACAATCTATCTCCATAAAACTTTGGTCACACTTTATTTTGATGGTCCGTTTGTTGAATTTAAGTTACATTGCATCCTTTTCCTTATATGGGTTTTTCTTCTGGTTTTTATCATTTGGAAGGTGAAAAATGTACTCAGCAAAAGTAATATGACATGCGTTACACGTCAAAGTGTAATATTTAGCATTATATATTTGTTACATGCCAACTAATTCTCATTAGATTATATGCAGACTGTTAGGAAGGAGTCAGGGTTGGGGTTAGGGTTAGCGTAAGTTGACATGTACTTGCAAAGTTTCTTATAGTCAGTTATATGTCTGTTGAATGTCTGTATCAACAGATATTAAGCAGACAGTCTATAAATACTCAAATGGACCATCAAAATAAAGTGTATAGTTTTAAAACATTTAAATAATTTTAAAAGAAACATTATCTTGAAATAAAAGCATGTAAACTACAGTTTGCTTGTTTTGACATTATTTAAAATATGTGGCTAAGAAATAACTACATTGACTAAAGTCTTTTTATATTTAGGCTTTTAAAGAAAATGTATTTTGTCAAGAGCTGCTGTTAATTTTATATAATATATGGTTATATTTATTGAACAAAATGCTTTATGTGAATTGTTGAATTATATTTATTGAATTATATGTCCCATGACTATTTGCCCTTCAAGGCTTACTATCAAATTTAAAGACTTTAAAGAAAACACACAGTGAGCAAATGAGCTGTTTAACAAAGTTTAATAAACTCTGAAAAATGTTTCACTGACTATACTTTTTCAGGTTTCTTCTCAATTTTGTGTGGTGCGTCATTATTTAGTTGACTCAAATTTTGTGTTTCTTTCTGGTCATCCCCACTGTCAATGAAGCAGTCTGGTGAAATGACAAATAAGCTAATCCTGATTGGTCCTCGTGTGGGCATTCAAAATGCTGATTGGCTCACAGAAAGAATCATATTGAGCCAAGCAGAGTTCAACTTTGTAGATAAAACCTTTTTTTGTTTTTTAAACAAAAAGTATTTAAATGTAAAAACTTATTTAAAAAAATAAAAGAGTTGTATTGTGATATTATCTTCTCTGTGGAAAGAAAAAAGTTAGTTCAATTTCAAAATACTTTTGTATTGATGTCGTTTTGTTTGAACCTAGCTATTGTACATTATTTAAAAATGACTGTATAACATTATTTAATAGACCCTAAAACCATAACCCTAAAATCTGCAAACACCTTTTATCCACTGGGGTCAGACATTTGACCCCAGCAATTTAAAACCTCCAGAATAAGATTTTTTTTGTCAAAAGTTTAGTGTCAGGTAATTGATGTCTTTGTTCACTACTTACAAAACTCTGAAAAACACCCCCCCACCCCCACTTCCAACCCCCCACTTCCTGTCCCTTATAAATACAGATTAACTATAGCATTACTATGGACACGTTTACAAATCAGCATGAAAACTCACTGTTTCACCTAAAATTAGAAAAGTATATATGTATTTTTTATTGGTATACATTTTTGATATTTATAGCATATGAAAAGAATAACAATTTATTTTAGCACTGACTGGAACACAATTATATATGGGGTCAATTTGACACCAAGAAAACAAATATGGTTTGCTGGGCATGTATTGTGTAAAGGGACAGCAGCCACGAAATGAAACCAGACGTTCATCCACAATGATGTGGGGACCTGGATTATAAAGTAAACTTATGCCATACATCCATATTGCTGCGAGTTTGTGACACAGGAGAAAACATAAAATGTCCTCAGAGACATGATGGCTGAAAATATTGACCTTCCAGTGTCAGCATTCCAAAGGCTTGCTTTTGCTTCTTCTTTGGACTTGTACACTCCTGTCAAAATGAGCAACCCAATGTAGGCTTGCAAATAAGTCACATCAAAGTTTTTCCAGCTGTCCCCATAGACCCTCCTCCCCTCCAAATTGGTCATTTCAAGTATAAAATGTTCAATTGATGGTTTAGTGAAAAGCTGAAATGCTGATTTTATGTCTTGAACATGACTGACAGCATAGTGGGCCCTGGAACAATTTTGATGACATTAGCAGCACTAAGTCTACCCTGTCTGTTAAGTGGTGAGCGGGACCATAATAATTTTTAACTTTTGGAAGGTAATGTGTCTGCTGATGTTTGAGAGACAACAGGAAGGTCAACACTAGGAGTGTCATTCTCATCTGAGGAGGATGCCTCATAATCAAGGTTCACCTCAAGATTATCATGTCCCAGGCCTCGTTTACACTAATACGATTTAGTTTTAAAAAGTATTAGTGTTGCTACGGTTATGCCATCTATCTACACTACGCCGGAGTTTTCGAGCACCGAAAACAGAGCATTTTAAAAACGCTGGAGAAGCTGTTTCAATCTAACATGCTGCTGCTCCGTCTCAGTGTGGATGGGGGAAAACGGAGACATCTTAAAACAGAAGCGGGGCTGCAGACATTCACATATCTGATTGGGGCTTCTTCCTCAATATTAAGTAGCCACAGTTGTTGCATCTTCTGCTTGTAAGTTCAGACTTTTCAAGTTTAATATTGAAAACAAATTCCCGAGAACACAACGGGTAAATCTTCAAAGTGAACAGGGTACTTTATAACCTCATTCACATTACCCTGCTGCGTTGTTTCTCTTTCTTAACAATAAAATAAAAACATGATTTAAGGAACTGCTAATTTCATTTTGATATTAGCAACTTAACAGACAGCAAAATTGTTGAGGCTTCAAGTAGCTACATATTTATTTGAGCGTCATCTTCACTGTATGCATATTTATAACAAAACGGAGCCTATAACATCACTGCCTCTAATACTAAACATACCCTCTCTTTTGCTGACTATCTGTTTTAATAATCAATAATGGCCATTATAAAAGTATAACGTACAATAATTTTATACGTTATAGGAAATAAAGGAAAGTGATCAGTCAATATACTGAATGTACGTGGTTACATTAATTATTAACTTATCTTTGCACTAAGCCAAAACACGTTACCTGAAAACAAGTAATAGTTTCAAAAGGCCAAAGTCGGGGAATATGTCGTTAGATATAGACAACAAGATGAATTAAATATCACGTTTAACAAATATAGTGGGATTAGATCCAGCAGTAGAGCCTTGATGAACAGCCTGACGAGCACAGCTCTCATCTGGGTGGATATGCTGCAGCGCATGCTAGAGTGTGTGTGTGTGGTCACGTTTCAGTGGTGTGGTGTAGACGGAGAATTGTTCAGAAATGCTGGGTGAAACGTTAGGGTGGACGTGGATCATTTTTATTCTAAAACGCCATTTTAAAACTAAAATGTACTATTGTAAACGGGGCCTCAGACACATTCTCCTCTATGTCACTTTCAATGTCAAAAACCTGTGACAAAGTCCCACTGACAGAAAACCTTTGCTTAGAGGCCATTTTCAATTGAGAGAGCTTAAAGAGAGCCCACAGAGCACAAAGTGTAATATTTTAGAAAGCGTCATGTGCAAGTTTTTATAGCTTTGCACCTACCCTGTAAACCATGTGAATTACGTTTTCCCCTCCCACAAAAAAAAACAGGTCCACCCCCCCTACCCCCATCCCCCATGGGAAATATCAAAGTTCTCATGATAATTAGGATTCCCCCTACCACCATGTCATGCGATACTACAGGTATGGTTGTGTTTGTTTTTATTATTATTATTATTATTATTAATTGTTATTATACTTTTAAAAATGTAGTGCATATTATAAAATCATAGCATAGTGACCTCAATATCACCCAAAACAAATGTGTGTAAATTGTTTTAATTTTTTTATGTTTTATACAGCTAAAAGGCCATGTGGTCAAATTGACCCCAAAGAACACAGATGTTACTAAATGTCCAAAGGGCATTGAAAAAATAATGTCATGTTAATTTTATGTTTACCAAGTTTTCCCCATTAAATTAGGAAAAGTCATTCAATATGAAGCAAAAAAAAAAAACAAAAAAACAATGCCAACAATATATGCACATACGTTTACCATTTAATGGGGTGAAATTGACCCAAGGATAATAGGAGGGTTAAATTAAAACATAATGCAGGATCAAGGGCAGATTTGGTTACTTTGGGGCCCAAAGAAATTCCAGCCCTAGGGCCCAAGTCCTGAAATGCACCCTTTCTACTTTTATTAAATTTTTATTTACACTCTTTTTATATATATATATATATATATATATATATATATATATATATATATATATATATATATATATATATATATATATATATATATAAATTTATATATGTAATTATTAATTTACGACTAAAAATAATAAAAATATTTTTTCATGAATATTACTGCTGCTCTATGATGCATATTTTTTAAAATATTATTATTATTATTATTATTATTATTATTATTACATTACATTGCATTGTTATAATTATAATATATTTGATTGTATATTAAGTACTTAATTACGTTAAAATTGTATTTTTAACTCTCACTATACAAAATATGGTAGAAAACGATGTTATATACAGTTTATAGGTATACAGCTGAAGTCATTTTTTCTTCTGGAGGAAGTCTTATTTGTTTTTAATAAAAAAAAAAACATTTTAAGGTCAAAATTATTAGCCCCTTTTAAGCTATATATATATATATATATATATATATATATATATATCTTTGATAGTCTACAGAACAAACCGTCATTATACAATAACTTGCCTAATTACCCTAACTTGCCTAGTTAACCTAATCAACTTAGTTAAGCATTTAAATGTCACTTTAAGCTGTAGAGAAGTGTCTTGAAAAATATCTAGTCTAATATTTTTTACTGTCATCATGACAAAGATAAAATAAATCAGTTATTAGAAATGAGTTATTAAAACTATTATGTTTAGAAATGTGTTGAACAAATCTTCTCTCCATTAAACAGGAATTTGGGGAAAAAATAAACAGGGGGCTAATAATTCAGAGGGGCTAGTAATTCTGACTTCAACTGTAATTTATACTTCTAGATATTTATTGGGGGCCCCAGATTTCCTGGGGCCCTAAGCGGCCGCTTCCCTCGCTTATTGGTTAAATCTGCCCCTGTGGATGATATATTATTGTAATGTGAATTGGGTTGGTAAAATTAATGTCATACTGTACTATTTACAAACACAAAAATAGGAAAACTAAAAATTAAATTGGCCTTAATGTGGGCTTTATTTTCTTTTAGCAAAATATAATGTCTTGCCGCATTCTTCTTCTTCTTCTTCTTCTTCTTCTTCTTCTTCTTCTTCTTCTTCTGCTGCTGCTTCTTAATGGACTTTGTGAAGTTCACCGAGTAAAGAAGAAAAACCTAGAAACACAACTGCTGTAAAACCACATGAAAAAAAATACAACCACTTTGTGAAAAGCATAAAAGAAAAAAAAAAAATCTAGTCTTTCAAATGGGTTTAATTTAAGACAAGCAATCTATTTCAGATGGCTTCCTCACAATGAGAGACGTTCACTCCAGCACTTGCACGCCTCCACACTGTGCAGCCAATGAATCAGTAATTCTGCCATTCTGACGACTCAAAACGTACTTTAATAGGGGCAGAGTTCAAACTTACGGCATGCATCTGAATAGGTGCATTTATGATGGCGAAGTTATGCATTCAACAGAAAAGTAGCTATTTCCTTCTCCGGTTGCTCTTGCTGACTCTGGAAACAATGCTGTCTAAACATCTGTTGGATGGGCTCATGTTTACTGCGTTCCAGCTTCTGTCTTAGACAGTTTCTCCTCCACCTGTTGGCAAGCAGCCACGACTTGGATGTGCAAATGAAAATGAATATTTGAAATGAAGGGTCTAAAAATGACTTCTTTAAATGAATTATTAAGCTCATTCTGAAGAAAAAAAAAAGAAAACGTATATAATAATTAATAATACTAATATGATATAAAATTAATAAAACACATTCCCAGAGTACCTTTTCATGTGCATCAACCTTGAGAAGTTCGCGCTTCAGGAAATGTGTGTATTACCCACGGGATCTGTTCTTAAAAAAGGCTTTGAGAATGAAAGATATTCTATTATCATGAAAGTTCACGTGCATTAATTACATTTCACAGTCATGTGATTGAAATAGTTGAGCACTTCAATCTTTTGAACAGCAGCTTTACAGAGCATTTTAAAAACATTTTATTCATATTTCTCTCTTTAGTGTACATGGCAGAACCAATTAAGCTGCCTACCCTACCTACAATGTAAAACATATCAGGTTATTTCCACCAAAAATTGGATAAAACATGGACAAACCCAAGTACTTTTGGTTAAATTTGGGTTAGAAAGTAAATTAATTAAAGAAACAGCCGTTGGTTTAGTCCATAATTTACCCAAATTTAGTTGCAAAAAACAACATCCTTCCTACTACTTTATAATAACTTCACACAATTAGTCATTTATTAAGCATTTACAAATAGTTAGTTTGTCATTTGTTAAGAATTAAGTCTACATTAATAGATACTAGTAAGCAGTTTATAATTAGTAGTATATAGTTATATTCTAAACAGAACAATGAAATGAGTAATTCAGAACAAAAGATATATTTATTTTTTTATTTTAAGATATAAAAAAGAAACTGTACAACTGAAACATTCATAAATTCATTAATTTTTTCAGCTTAGTCCCTTTATTAATCTGGGGTCACTACAGCGGAATGAACCACCAACTTATCCGGCACATGTTTTACGCAGCGGATGCCCTTCCAGCTGCAACCCATCTCTGGGAAACATCCATACACTCTCATTTACACACATTCACTATGGACAATTTAGCCTTCCCAATTCACCTGTACCGCATGTCTTTGGACTGTGGGGGAAACCGGAGCACCCAGAGGAAACCCATGCAGGGAGAACATGCAAACTCCACACAGAAACGCCAACTGATCCAGCCGAGGCTCAAACCAGCGACCTTCTTGCTGTGTTTTTACTTGGCTTACTTTTTTTTTACACTGTATAGTTTTTTGGTTCTCATTTCAATGTTGTCTCGCAGCTTGTGATGACAAATTCAACAGAGTCCACTGTCTACATTTTTGGAGCCTCAAATATTTTAGGGCCACATTTTAATAATAATTCTTTACATTTATATAGTGCTTTTCTGGACACTCAAAGCGCTTTTTACACATTTTTGGGAGGAATCTCCTCATCTACTTCTAGTGTGTAGCATCCACCTGGATGATGCAACGGCAGCCATAGTGCGCCAGACCGCACATCACACACCAGCTGATTGGTGGAGAGGTGATTGGTGATGAAGCCAATAATGAAATGGAAACAGTTAGGAGGCCATGATGGACACAGGCCAGTGGAACAATTTGGCCAGGATGCCGGGGTTAAACCCCTACTCTTTTTCGAAGGACATCCTGGGATTTTTAATGACCACAAGACCTCGGTTTAACGTCTCATCTGAAAGACAGCGCTCACTATACTGGGGTGTTAGGATACACACAAACTGCAGAATGAGTGCCCTCTGCTGGTCTCACTAACACTATTTCCGCCAGCAACCTCGCTTTCCCATGTGGTCTCCCATCCAGGTACAGCCCTGCTTAGCTTCAGTGCATGGCTACGTGAGAGTTGCAGAGATGTAGAGAGTTGCTAGCTGCCAGTTTTCTCATATGTGCCATTTACATTGGCTTTTTGTGCACATATTACCTTGAGATTGACTGACCTTCACCCTTCCCTAAACCTAAACGAAAGGGGAGGAAAAAAATCTAATTTTAGCCACCTGTTTTTTTTATCACAATTTCATATTGCTTTTTTGTCTTGGTTTCTGTAACTGTCTTTCATTATGATCAAACCCGGTCTGTTCCATATCCCAAGTTTAACACCTTACAAGGTGAGCTACTGAGCAAACTGACCGTGCCAGAAATCAAAATATTAATGACAAAAAAAAAAAATTCTGCAGCAACATGTTTACTGATGCAACCTGTTAATCCCACAGGATCTACCAATAACAAAGCACAACCATCCAATATTTTTTTGACAAAATAAAGTTTCGCCCTACTTTTTTTCTCATTCAAAAAGCTGTAGTATTCAGATATACATCACAATTGGTGAGAAAATACTCTTGCAACTTCAGAGATTTTTAGGGAATAATGATTTGAGGATGTAACTTAGGGGTTGTTATCTGCTGTTGAGGGGAGGTTAGAGTCAGAGCTTGTTGTAAACGTGAGGGATGGACACCTTGGAGAGGTTATGGGGCAGAACTGAACTGGACTGTCACGGCCTTGAAGGTTAAATGAGTGAGTTAAATCACAATCAGTCTTTTAGCCAATCACATTTTGGCTTGCTCGAGGTGACATTGGAAACTGGTAGACTTTAGCTGCAAAGATAAGACTGTGACGGCGGTCTGTTTGATGCATGCAGCATGTTGTCCTACAGTTAGAGATACTGATTTTATACAGTTCAAAAAACAAGTTAACAGTGAATCAATCATGTTGTAGAGATGATATTGTCATCTTTTAAGCCAATGATTAGGGTCTATTCATAGAGAGTCACTGGCTTTGCTATGACAAATATATGCAAATAATAATAATAATAATAATAATAATAATAATAATAATAATAATGGGGCAATGCAGTGGCGCAGTAGGTAGTGCTGTCACCTCACAGCAAGAAGGTCGCTGGTTCGAGCGTTTCCCAGAGATTGGTTGCAGCAGGAAGGGCATCCGCTGCATAAAACAAATGCTGGATAAGTTGGCACTTCATTCCGCTGTGGCGACCCCAAATTAATAAAGCTGAAAAGAAAATGAATGAATGAATAATAATAATAATAATAATAGTTTTACATGTGAAAGAAATGTCATCATAATTTACAGAATTTAAAAAAAAGTTATATTTTGTTCAAGCATAGTTTTAAAAAAAAGAGATTCTTATATTTGTAATCAATTGACAGTATTTTCAATTTTGACAGTTTTGCTTCTAAAAAAAAAAACTTTTAAAACTTTAGGTACTTGGTGTGACCCCAAAAAGTATCTGGACACTTTTGGACACTTAGGATGCACTTAAAAATTTATGAATTTTGTTGCGCTAGATGGAAAATGTCAAACGATTCTGGATCATTTCTCAGGAGTTTCTCATTTCTCTGGATCATTTCTCAGTCATCATTTCTCACTTTTTCTTTTTTTTTTTTTTCTTTTTCACAGTGACGTCGAGTGATGATTTTTAGTGAATGTATGACATGAGACACCGGTGGTAACAGAATAACCACATCTTTTTAAAATGCTTTAAAAAAAGTACCTTTTGTTCACAAATGATAAATTAATTTGATTAAAAACACAGTAAGACTGTAATATTATGAAATATTATTACATGTTACTGCAGTCTTTGGTGTCACATTATTCATTCATTCATTCATTCATTTTCCTTTGACTTAATCCCTGATTATCAGAGGTCGCTATAGCAGAATTAACCGACAACTATTCCGGTGTATGTTTTACGCAGTGAAGGCCCTTCCCAGTACCCCATTACCCCACTACGGCCAATTTAGTTCATCCAATTATTCTAAAGCACATGTCTTTGGACTGTGGGAAAACCAGAGCACCCGGAGGACACCCACGCAAACACAGGTCAAACATGCAAACTCCACAAAGAAATGCCAACTGGCCCAGCCAGGACTTGAACCAGTGACCTTCTTGCTCTGAGGTGACAGTGCTAAGTGACATTGATTTCAGATAAATAATTTGAATGATTAAAATTGACAAAAAATTGCACCAATAGTCACAGTAAATTCAGAGTCAAAAACTTATTTCAACATTGATTATAAATATCTGAGTATCAAGAATAATATAAACTAAGCAAAGTAAGCATTAATAATCCTAAACTAATTGTTTAGGACCATGCGATCATATACTACATACAGATGTGGCCACTGAGAATGCACGTTTCTTCATCGCAGTGCTGCAAATTGTCATGTGCAGTCATAACAACGGGGGTGGAGGGTGGGTGGTGGGTGGTGGCTCTGAAAACCATCGTTAGCCAACTAAGGTCCCAAGTTCCATCTTTGTAATAAACAAACATAATAGAAAAAAATTCTGGTCAGTTTAAAATATTCCATAAAACACCTTATAGGCTAAGGGTCTTTTTTTTTGCTTAAGATCACCCTTATATTTTCCTTTTAAATTAAAAAATGTTGCATAAAATAATAAAGTAGTTTTTATTTAAAAGGTGATATTCCACATTAAAAACACAGCAGCCAGTAACTTTCCGTTGTCATACAAGTTGACAGCAAAATGGTTAGCCCTAGGGCTGGGCAATTAATCGAAAGGTAATCGAAATAGACATTCAGAACCTATAATTGATCAAATTTTTCTAGAAGGATTTTTTCAATTACTTTCCCTGCTGCATGTTGAGTCACCTGACCCCACTCTGATAAGGCTGATTTATACTTTTGCAGCCACTTCTGTTCTCTGGTCAAGCAGGACGATGGACCCATTCTTGAGCCTTACTTTGTACTACATTGCCGATGATTGGAAGCTGCTTCATAGATGTCTTAAGATGGCATGTTTTCCATTACATTTAAATTATTATTTAATATTTTATTATACATTAATAAAACTTATAAATTAAAATATTTGTTTAAAAAAGATGCAACAAATGCACTGATTAAAATATTATTTACAGAATTTACAAGAGTTATTTTGTTTAGAAGCTTATTTTCTACGTTTAATGTGAAAAACACTGAAAATAATTTCTTTTGTTATATTTTGTTATCTTATTGGTTTTTATTTTCACTTTTTTTTTTTTTTAGGAAAACAGTGACTGTTTATTGTAGGCATTGTGTGTTTTAATTTCAGTTGTTCAACGTTGATGTTTAAAAAATAATCATAGCTAGTAGATAGTGTGTGTTTACTTCAGTTATTTTAAGTTCAAGTAATGCACCCTTGTCTCTCACTTGAAATATGTGAGCATATTTACTGTACAAAACTTGTCCATGCACAAGTTTGGCAAAACAATATGGCAAAACAATAAAAAAATAATCATTCATTAATCGTTATCAAGTTAAAATTTTCAATTAATCAATTTTTATTTTAGGCCAAATCGACCAGTCCTAGTTAGTCCTCCTGTGAAATTTGTATTCTTTTTTTAAATTATTCACACAAGTGCTATTAAACAGAGAGAGAATTGTTTCAACATATTTTAAACATAATACATAATAGATTTAATAACTGATTTATTAAAATTTATTTTGTCTTTACAGTCAATATTAGTACATATTATTAAACTAGTTATTTTGCAAGACACTACTATTCAGCCTAATGTGCAATTTACAGGCTTAACTAGATTAATTAGGCCGCAACAATATGTTTTTGTTTTAAAACGCATATATTTTTCTCTGTTTTGGCCTTCCATCCATACTGAGATGGCTTTTTTAGTAAACGAAAACACACCATTTTTAAGAACACTGTCCAAAGTGAATATATTTCAAAAATCTGTTTTTGTGTTGGAGTGTGGACTAAAAATGGAGGCTTTTGAAAGCGATGACGCATTTTAGTCATGTGACCAATTCAGTTAACATGGTCGACGACTTTGAAAAGCAGATGTTTTGGCATTACAGACGTTTTAGACATTACATTATTTTGTATATTTATTTATTTAAAAATAGTTTTCTTTGCCTTGGCCAGTTAAAACCTGTAAAAATATCCAAACCGGTCAGTTTGGATTCTGTCATCCATCTGTCAAAGCTGAAATAATGCATTTTAAGAATAGTCATCTAATATCATTCATGACCTTATGCTAATGCAGCACAGCCTCATAGCATTTCCAAAACAGCTCAATTTAAAGTAAGATTTCCCAGACGTACATAAGCTCAAACTCTTATTTAGTTTCTCCAGGCTTTCCAGCTAGCGCTTTACTCTCTTTTCTTTTGTTTGGCGTGATTGTGGCAGCGTGAAACCTGGCTTCACGGATGTTTAGCGTTGGGCACGGGTGCAGATTGTGCTCTCACAAACACTCCCAGCATGCCTGTCTGCTAATGCTCCTTCATGGAGTGGACGGCGCTTTATCAACCCTAACATTCACAATTCGGCCAGACAAGCTAAACATGTTGCTTTTCCACGCCAGTTTGTTGATCTCTGACTGGGACATCCAGGAGCACAGGTGGAGAAATTGAGATGTTTTTTTGTAAAAGCCTGTATTTTTAATGCATCATAAGAGTATTTGTATTATAATTAATGCGAAATAAGCTATAAACATTGATATAATGTGTTATCTCACAAATTATTATAACAACAATAATAATGATGCAGAACATCATTTTATCCACTTTGTTATGCCCTGTGTGGCTCGGAGGATGAAAAAGGGCTAAACATAATTATGACAACCCAATATCGTTAGCTGCTATGAATTGACACAGACAACGGACGTGGCAAAAAGTGGTTCGCTTTATTTACAATAAAGATAAAGAAAAAAAAAAGAATATTTTATCAATCAAACAAACAGGAACAAAACAAACTTTTTTTTTTCTTAATGACATGCACAGATGAATTTTTCACCCCAAAACAAGCTATGTGAGCTAACAATATCAATATGGTTGTATTTCATGTGTACTTTAAGAGAAACCTCTTAGCTAAAAACATTTTTGGTGCAGGATTAATTAAGAGACCACTTTATTAGTAAGATAAAAAGTTTTGTGAATACAGACTCTGGTTTCCTGAGTTTCATTTTAATTATTTTTCTTAAGATTTGAGCAGTATTGTTCTGCATCTTTTTCCTTAAATAAAAAAGCTGTCTTTTAAACATAAAAAAGCTTTAAAATAAGCTCAAAAATAACATATGGGGACCAATTTTCACTTCTAAGTTCTTATTAGCTTTTTAAAATATATATTAGAATACATATTAGTATGTATTAATGCCTTATATTGCATTTCAATATTCTGCTTCCCTTAATCCTTCACTCTCAGAAATAAAGATACGAGAGCTGTCACTGGGGTGGAACCTTCTCAAAAGGTTCACATTTGTACTTAATAGTCCATATTGGCTCCTGAAAGGTGCAGTTGAAGTCAGTATTATTAGCCCCCCTGAATTATTAGCCCTCCTGTTTATTTTTCCCCCCAATTTCTGTTTAACAGAGAGAATATTTTTTTAACACATTTCTAAACATAATAGTTTTAATAACTCATTTCTAATTACTGATTAATTTTATCTTCACCATGATGACATTAAATAATATTTTACTAGATATTTTTCAAGACACTTCTATACAGCTTAAAATGACATTTAAAGGCTTAACTAGGTTAATTAGGTTAACTAGGGAGGTTAGGGTAATTAGGCAAGTTATTGTATAACGATGGTTTGTTCTGTAGACTATCGGGAAAAAAAGTGCCTTTAAGGGGCTAATAATTTTACCTTAAAAAGGATTTTAAAAAAAATTAAAACTGCTTTTATTCTAGCTGAAATAAAACACATTCTGAAGACCTTCTCCAAAAGAAAAAATATTATCAGACATACTGTGAAGTGTGAAAATTTCCTTGCTCTGTTAAACATCATTTGGCAAATATTTAAAAAAGAAACAAAAATTCAAAGGGGGGCTAAAAATTCTGACTTCAACTGTATATATTAGTAACTAAAAATTTCAAGTGGTACATATTTGCTTTTTTAGGTACTAATATATACCCATGAGGTATTAATAAGAAGTCTTTAGTTACAAATGTGTACCTTTAGAAAAGGTACCATCCCAGTGACAACTCTTGTACCATTATTTCTGAGAGTGTATACCATACCTTAACTGCTAGAACAACTGCATTACTTACTATTAATAAGCAGTACTATAGTAGAAGATTGAGACAAAAGCCTTTAGCAGTGACTATATTACCAATTCATGTTTACTGCAAGTACATTGTTTTAAGCATCCATGAGATATCTCAAAGTGGTTATAAGACTTTTCCATTTAAGGAAAAATCTAATTCTGTGGAAAAGTATAAAGCACCAGTACATTCACAATATACAGTAAATATGATTTTACTCATTAAATACCATAAATCTAATCAAATGCATGCATGCATTGTAATACATGAACATTACTTAGCTATTGTAATGATTATTTTTCAGAAAATATTGCACAAATTTTTGTTGGATAACACTCTAGTTTTAGTAACACTGTAGGTAGCACTTTATTTTAAGTCACAATTCACGATATTAAGAAATCATTAACTAACACCACTAGCTTAATAAACTACTAATTACTTACTCTTACTCCCAGGGCTATTTATATAGCAGTTGACCATACTGGTATTTATTAACATCTAGTTTTTATGAGGTGGGTTTTTAGCCTAACGCTCAACCCCCTCTACCTGGAGTACCAAGAACATATCATACTTTATAACTACTAATGAATGGTTAATAACCCAATAATAGGCAGGTACTGTAATAAGCCAGTAGTTAATATCATGAATTGTGATTAAAGTGTTGCCAGAATTCACACTATTAACTACTGGCTCATTGCCTGCATAGTAATAAGAAATTAACAGTTTATTATGTGCTTATTAAATATGATCTTTAAACCTAACTACAATTGTACCTTACTATCTATTAATAAGCAACTCATTAGTAGTGTATTAAGCTAATAGTCTTAGTTAATGGTTTGTTAAAAGGAAAATTCACCAACAAATGAATAGTCTGTCATCATTCACTCTAGCTTGTTCTAAACTTGTTTGAAGTTTTTTTTCTCTTTTGTTACACACAAACAAAGATGTTTTAAAGAAAGCTGAAAATCTGTTATCATTGACTTTCATAGTATTTATTTTTCCTACTATGGAAGAACATGCTTACCGGTTTTCAGATTTTTTTCAACAAACAACGGTTTATAACCACTTGAAAGTGAGTAGAGTTTACATATTTGGTTAAACTATTTCTTTAATAGTGTAAATTGTACAGTAAAATAAAGACCGACTGTTCATGAGGGATTATGCATGCATTATAATGCATTAAGAACACCCTTATACGTACAGGCTTAATGGAAAATGTCTCTTTTTTTAGTTCATAAATGCCTTAAGAGATCAGATTGCATAACTGTATCAGTTTAAAGTAGCATTTTACTCAGCATTTAACAGCATTCTTTGGTCATTTTTATTCCTCTCAGCTCTGTGGATATAAATATAGAGCAAGGTGACTTTAGCGTTTCTGCTGTCTCCACCTGCAATGTGTAATGCATCCCCATTTTGAATGTTAACCATAAGGGAGCGATGCAGCCTCTAATTATCAGCTGTTACTGGCTTGCAGTGAAGTGTATCAGATACTCTGTGCTTGCCTGTGTGTTTGCGGAGCGTGCTGGGGTCTGGGTATTATGCTGTTGAGAGCCGCTGTTGATTGCCAGCTTCCATCAGCTTGTGTTTAGATGGAGAGGTTTGATAAAGTTCTGCCGTGAGCAGCAATTACCAGCTTTCCCCTCTCGCTTGCTGAGAGCTGCAGTCTCGTAGTCGGGGTTTTCCACACACACACACCAGAAACGCACAACACTGTAAAATCAATACGTCCAAACCGAGAAGCCAGTCGCTACATCTTAACATCGGACGTCGACATGCTTTCTCAAACACGGCTACTTGTTGCATTTATTTGCGTGTCACTCTCAGTTTCTTTCACGTTTCTCAAATGCGTGGACGTGTTATGCAAAAACATCAGTATTCAAAGGATTCCTCAGGAGGATTCGCATTATCATTGCAGCCATCTATTCAGCTTCAGCCTCAACTTTTACAATTTCATGATACAAGAGCAAAATGAAACAGGATCTGAATTGTAATAGTATTTTTTTTGTGCTTAAAGAAAGAGTGTCATGATTGCCTCTCTGACTGAATAGCAAGGCAACAGCCAAATGAGAAAAATTGTGTTCAGTGGATGCATTGTAATTACAATCCAGATTGTGATAAGACATGCCAAATGTAATAACCTTGTTCAGGCATTGCAGCAATGCTCACCTCTCTCTTCTTTTGGCTTTGGATGTGTTTTTTCTATTCACTTTCTCCATAAGGATTTCAGAAAATTCTGCAATAAAAAGTAATGAGTGAAAGCAGTCGCCTTTGAGACAAAGAACAAGACAAACTTTAATTTGAAGGCAGTAATAATATGGAAACCGAAGGCACAATATCTGAAACTGTTTAATGAACTTTTTTTGTGCATAATAAATTCATTAAATAACATTATCCATTATGTTTGTATGTATGTTTATATACTATATTTATTGCATAAAAGTCAAAACATAAACCAATTCACACTTATTCTGGCCTTCTCTAATTGGTTGATCTGTTTCCAGAATCGTGGTTTTGGAAATTCTTCACTGGAAATTTTCTAAATCAGCTTTTTTTTTATCCCTCGAGTTCGAGTCCAGATTTGGTTTACCTGATCAATATCAGATATCGAAACCTGATCCAATACTTCTATAATACAAAAAGAATAAAGAAGAGTGAAGAAACAGATCCAGGATATTCCTTAATTTTTATGTAATTCAACTTATTCCTTACACCTTATTCAACATCTCAGTTAACAAACAGAGTACTTCTGTGGGGTAGCTTGAACAACCAAGTAACCAATAACATAAACTCTTCACTTTTGGACTATAGTGCAACAGTAAATATTAAAAAAATCGAATATAAAAACAAATAGCTCCTCAACTTAAAATACCAGCAGGCAATCCCAAGTTCTCCTATCTCACAGTTTGCTATGACAACGTTGTCGTCATTAACTTTGTAATACCTCCAGACCGCAGACATACTTGCGATTTCCGCTTCAAGCTGCTTCCGAGTTCTACTTTGCCGGCATTTAACCAATAGCCTCTCTGCAACAAAGTGATGTCATGCCACACGCATTGCTGTTTCTGTGTGAAATCAAGAAAGAAGTCTAACTCTGTGGCACCACAAAACTGTAGATGTGTTAAAATAATGAGAATAGATATAATATACGTATATATTTGAGTCCTGATCGAGAGGTAATGTCCAATTCCGATCGAGTCTAAAATCATTTGATTCTGATCACATGATCGGATCTGGACATCCCTACTGGAAATGAAAAAAAATTATATAAAATATAATATATATACCTACCTACTCCCAGGGCCGTTTATATCGAAGTTGATATTTAGCCACACCATATTGGTGTTACAGTAGGTAACATTCGTAACTTTTACGAGGTGGGTCGTTAGCCCAACAGTCAATCCGCAACCTGGAGGACCAGTACATGCACACATACACTACAGACAATTTAGCTTACCCAATTGACCTATAGCGCATGTCTTTGGACTTGTGGGGGAAACGGGAGCACCCGGAGGAAACTCACACCCACAGGGGAGAACATGAAAAACCCAGCCGATGCTCAAACCAGCGACCTTCTTGCTGTGAAACGACAGCGCTTCCCACTGCGCCACCGTGCCATCCAAAATATTATATTTTAATATAATCAGAGTAATTTCAGCCCGGTTAACACTTGGTTTATTTATCCAATCTCAGGCTGATGATCCTTAATACATTTGTAACAAGGTCTGAGATGCTTAATCCATTTTCGAGCAACTTCGAGACATATTCAAAAACACATTTGATTGGTTCCTTTTCACAGTTTAAATACTCATGTGGCCAAATGCATTGAAATAGCTATAAAAGGCCTCCTACTCTCCACTTGAGCAAATTCTTAAACAGAACATGTAGTTGAAGCAAACGAACAAGTTGGTATTTAAACTTTGGCATATGAACAAGTCAATTTGTTTTTAAAGTAAAATGTTCACTAACCAGAAATGAAAGCTTCTACTTTCTGTATCATTCACCACTGTCTCAATTCATGCTCATATGTAAATTGCTTGAGTTTATTTTGCAATATCAAATCGGTCAAAAACAAGATACTGATTAACACCTAACTGGGAATGTGTTTCCTCATCTACTTACAGTCTTATTTTGGAAGGAGAAAATGAGTAGACTTTGTTCTTCTTTTATGCTGTATTCTAAGGCTTGTGTGCTTTCTCTCTGTGTTACAGTGCAGGGTCAGAACCTGGTGACAAATAATGTCTCAGTGGTGGAGGGCGAGACGGCCATCATCAGCTGCCGAGTGAAAAACAACGACGACTCCGTCATACAACTGCTCAACCCTAACCGACAGACTATCTACTTCAGAGACGTTAGACGTAAGCACTACTGACTTCTCTTTCATGCTCACTTCAGTTCAAGGCAGAAAATGTCATAATCCACCCAAAGCCTGTATTGTTTTTTTTGCAGAAAATTCTAATTTTATGCTGCAAAACGGCCTTGCAACCCCATGCAAATTCATAATTTGGCTCGTCGGCACAACTTAGCGCGTCTCCTATTGTTTAAAGGAGCAGCAAGGCATTGCATTGTTGACAAGGTCCTTTTCAATAATTGAGTGACAGAGTGTAATTGTGTCAGGCTGATTAGAGTCCTCTGAGCGGACCATTTAGATTCCAGCCTTGAGATTGTTTGGACGCTCAACGGTGCTCTGCATGCAAAACATATAATCTCGCCTTCTCTGCTAAATAAGGGCCTTGATGAGCTGCTAAGTGACGGTGTGACCCATGAACCGAACCTAGTTTAGCTAATGTGTGGGAATAACCTCCTCATTCCCCTCCTATAAAGCGTTCGCCATACGAATGGCTCCTATGGTAATCTAAGATGAGCAGATGATAACAGATCGAGAGGTATTTCTTGACATTTCAAATGTAATTTACATGTGCAGCTGGCCCATCTCTCCACAGGATCCTGGATCCTGTGGTTTGAGAAAATATTCAAGGACGTTTGAAGTATTTGTAGACGTCTTGTTCCTCTTGACATATAAATGTTGAAGGAAAACTCTGATAACAGCGTGCGCACATTGTGACAACAGTCATTTTGAAGACTTAGTTCATCCACAAAGGAAAATGCTGTCATCGTTTACTCAGCCTCGTGTCAAACCCATATAACTTTTGCTCATATTCAGGAACACAAAAGAAGATGTTTTTTAATGAAACCTGAGAGATTTGCAGGCCTTCCATTGAAGTTCGGTTCACCAAGAAGCTTCAAGTTGTTCAGAAAAACAACATGAAAGCAATCCTCAGTGGTTTAATCCCAATTTCATAAAGCTATGCAAATGCTTTATGTGTGCCAGCTATAGGAGTCAAAAATAAGTCTTTATTGACATGTTTTAAGTCAGATATAGTGCACAAATCTGATGTGGGCTAATAAATAAACCATGACCTAACCAAAGTCCCGAGTTCTTTCTGTTTTTGCTGATGAAAGATTGAATCTTCTTGAGATACAACTTTTGTCAGAAGTTCTGCAGAGTTTACAGCTTAGGCAAATGAATGCTGCTGCATATTCAAGCTTCTAGCTTAAATGGAACCCTGGGCAAACCACTTAAATATGCCCCTCAAACCCTCCTCCACCAAACTTATAAAGAGTTGCAAGGTTACATGTTGTTAAAAAAAAAAGGATTAAACATGTACTTTCTAAAAAATATGTTTGCTGTTTTAACTCAACTTTGGGTAAAATATGAACAAAACCAGAATTGGGATCATTAAAATATTTATATTTATTATAAATAAAAGTGTTGTTATTATTATTATTATTATTATTATTATTATTATTATTATTATTATTATTATTATTATTATTATTATTATTATTATACAATTACTATTATAAATAAATAACAGGAAACAATCCTTAATATATATATATATATATATATATATATATATATATATATATATATATATATATATATATATATATATATATATATATATATATATATATATATATATTATACATATATACATATACATATATATATATTAGGGGTGTAACGGTTCACAAAAGTCGTGGTTCGGTTCGATATGAAAACACAGTGGTGTCACGGTTCGGTATGTTTTCGAAACAGCAAGAAAAAAGAAAAAAGCCAGAGGATTTCTCTGATTAAATTTTTTTATGTATTAAAACTAACATCATAAAAGTATGATCTTGTTTTTTTTTTTTCTTTTACATTAAACAGTGATAGAGCTATACCTCTGGGATTTCTGCTTAGCAGCAAATAAAACAAATCCTTCTTTATACTCAAAACCAAAAAGCTTCTTATAAAAAATGAATGTAATACTGTAGTAGTTACCAAATACAAAGAAAAGAACAATTTAGTTTTTATATGGAACTCAGTTTCAATCAATTTTAAGTGTTTTTTTTTATTTTCAGAAAGATGAGTGTCCACCTTTTCTTCAGACAGCACAGATCTGCTTGATTTGACTGTCACCTGCCATTTTAGTGGACCTGAAGCAGGAATTACCTGATTGAAATGGGCTTATGAAGGAATAATATAACGGGGCTCTGTTACATTTAACATTTTCTTAAAACCCGACATTTCCACTACCAATTAAAGTCTCACAGGGCTCGAAATGAACCTTTTTTCTTAGTAGCATCGGTGCCCCTAACTTCAAAAACTACACGTTTTATATTAACAGATTCTATTATATATTAACACTCTAATCACAACTAACAAATAAACAAAAATCTGTATACGCTCACTGGCCCTGCACGCACTGCTTGACATGAATGAGATGAACTGAATTAACAATAATAACTGTGCTTTTCTCACGGGTGGTGTCTGATATTGCACAGATGATATTGACAAATAACTTATTATTTGCATGCATAATCTTATTAGCAATACCGGTCTTTTGGTCTTCAGATGCAATATTAGTTTCATCTCAGTGAATGCATGCTCTTTAGCGATGGTGAACTCAGTATCAGCGGCACTTTTTACAGCATCGTGACGATTAAATGAAGGATTAAAAAACGCTATAACATCTCATGCTTAAAATGTGTAGATTCAGTGGCAAACACTGTTACCTGAAAACTCTGTCCCACCGGCTTTACAGTGAATGCTTTATTCATTTTCATAGCGGACTTTAACCACTGGAAGTCTTTTATCCACTCTTCGAAAAGTGTAAATGCTGGACTAACATTCAGCACATGATCACTGATCAGATGTGCCATTAATAGTAACTTTAGGTGGTTTCTAAAACTACATCTGTCAGTGTTGTCAATATTCTCTCTTATCCAGACCTTTACGTTTTTGCGATTGTAGCTCCCTGTCATCGAAATTGAGTGATTGACAGCTGATATTAACCAATCCATTCGCGTTCTGTTCTAGTGCAGTGGGCCAATAAGAAGAGCTTGAAGGCGGGGCAAGCATTGCGGGGTTTGTTTACTGCAGCAAGTTGACATGACGACTGTTTTAAACCATTCCCGAGCGCTGCGTTTGTGTTTTTTAAGTGCAAAGATGCTTAATGCGTGAATGCCTCCTAATTCCGCGCATATGGCGAACATTTTGCTGTGAAAACATCAGGAATTGACATCAGGGCTATTTCGAGACAGCTATAAATGTACCTATCGCCTCTGGGATTTGTTTTGCCCTGTTGGAATCTGTAGGAATTGCCGGTCTGAATGCTGCGGGGATAGTTGCATGTAGTGCGCGAGTTTCCAGTTTTGGTTATAGGAGGATTACATTAACGTTACTAGCTATTTTGCGAGCTAGTGCAGCGTGTGCCTGACTGAAGTAGTGTTTGGAAGTAGCATGTCACGTCATTTGGGATGCCTTGTTGAGCATTGTTGCACTGAAAACATTATATTTTGTATCTTTTTAGATCTTAGTCCGAATCGTTCGGTTTGTAATGCGTACCGAACCAAAAGTCTCTCTAGATCATCATCATATTTTATAAACTTTAGTTTTGGCAACTTGCAAAACTCGCTGCGTGTCGACACCTTGTGTCATAAAAGGAACATAAAAGGCTGTTACTCCTGTTTTACGGTGCATAAGCAGCGCATATTTTATCTGCAAGCTTGTAATCAACTGAGATTCACATTGGTGGCAGGAGCAGCGTGTGTAAGGTGCTCAGGAATGGTTTTCTGCGCACATGCGTCAGTTTGCTTTAACCAGCGTTGTTTCGGTTGCATATAGTAATGTTTTATAAACAAATTTCGGGAGGAGAACGCGCAGAAGTTTCAGTATCAAACACGTCAGTTCTTGACCAAACCCCTATATATACCAAAGCTGTCTTACCTGCAGCATCTTACGACTTTAGCATCCCTCCACCACCCCGTCACCTCACCTCTTAAGCATTACAATCATGGGGGGAGCATTCTGGGGCCGGGCTAGATACTTCGTTCAAATCCCAATTCCTCTCTGTTTCCTGATAAGAGAAATAACTCGAGTTGGGGTGTCTTCCCCGAGCTCAGAGCCCTCTCCCTGGACAGCACGCCAAATACGCTTTATTCTGAAACTATTGCAAGTGTGAACTCGTGAAGAGAATAACAAATTTGCGCATGCAAAAGACGCCAAATGTGAATGGCCCCTAACATCTTTATTCTGGCATTACCACTCTAAATTAATACATTTGCATAAAGTAAATCATATCTCAAAGCTTTACTGGGCCACAGACATTTTTAATGGCGCATGTTTATTTATTTTTTTATATATTTTTTTTGCATCGTCTCCCTGTGCCGCCCCCACCAAGATGCCACCCTGGGTGATCGCCCATATTGCCCATGCCCAAATCCGCCACTGTTTGATTGTTACAATTAAAGTAATATTTCCCCCAAAACTGAAAATATTTTAGCATTTAATCACCCTTTATTTGTCACAAACCTGTATGAGTATCTTTTTTTCTGTTGAAGAAGAAAAGAAGATATTTTGACAATTGTTGGTAACCAGTAACCGTTGACTTCGTATTGAGTTAGTTAGTTGAGTATTTGTTTTCCCTTCTATGGATATCAGTGGTTATCATTTTTCTTCTACCTTGAAAATATATTTATTTGTGTTCAACAAAAAAAGAAATTCATACAGGTTTGGAAGCACTCGAAATATCCCTTTAAAGCAAGCTTTCACACTTGGTTGGATCATCTGGTCCAAAACCGAGTTCAATTGATCCTCCCTCCTGCTGCGGCCAATGGATTGCGATCACATAGATTTGCGTCATCATCAGGGTTGTTTACTCCTGTTGCTGGGTAATGACAGTGCAGGTGGAATGCTCGGATATCGCTGAAGCTTGCCTCACTTTTGTGCTTTGGATTTTATACCATTTTGATTCATTTTCAAAGCAGAGCGGCATATGCGTCTGTTTGTCAGGAATGCAATGCAAAGGTTCAGAAGAATGAGAAAGGAGTCAATTACTGCTGAAGGAGAGCCGAAATGAGATATAAATACCTTCTGCTTGCAGCACGCCAGTCACACACTACAGAAGAGCAAGTGTGTAAACACAAAAATACACAGTTTGGCCACCCTTTTTAGTTACGTAGACACAGGAATGGTTCACAGATGTGTTCACAAAAACATTATCCAACCAAACAATGATTTTGGAAATACTCAAATGTGCACCACATCTGATTTGATTTGGGTCTCTTTCTTATGGTGCACAAGAGTGGATTTTCCAGTACTTAAAGGAAAAACTGTATGAATGCAATAAAGCTCCAGCTTACATTAACATTTGTGACTAATCTAAATGTATCAGAGTGGCTATTATTTACTTAAAGGGCCATGAAACCCCCCTCTTTTGGTTCAAGTCTACTTCCGAATTTTTTCAAAAAATGCTCAGAGATGGGCATGGAGCACTGCGAGTTTAGTGAGGAGTAGACTTCTCTCCTCCTGAATCCCCGGGTCTGAATGCAGACACAGTGGATATACAGCAGGTCGCCTTCTCTGTCTGTTCCAACCATTAACCCTGCCGTTAATTTGGGTGATTTATAAACATAGGCGAACACAGCAGCACGAACATAGGCAATGTGTCTGAATGGTAACGAACTCCACTGATAAAAGTAAAAGTCTGCCATTCTCAGATTCTCACACAGTTCTCCTGACAAAAATGCTTGCTGCAAACCAACAGCTTTGCTGTATCAGCCGTGACAGAATCGCAGGGAAAAACATGCAACAAACCCCGTGGATCATGGAAACAAAAACATGCGACTCGTGTTGTATGCGGTCTCACCTAGTCATTGGGTCTCACTGCTTGGCAGGTCTGCCTTGCCTTCGGAAAGCATGTGCTCTCATGCATAATTAAGAAGCAGGGTCTCTCATAGGATAAGAAAACTCAGCTATGAATAATAATGAGAAATCGACGCCTCATCACTCCACTAGCAGATTTGCGCTACATCACCGATTTTGAACCCTCCTAAAAAACCTGGAAGACAAAACCTGGAAGACGAAATTAGCTGACAAAAGCTCAAAATTATCCAGTTTTCCCCACAATTAAAACTGACAGGTGCTAATGTTGTCTAAACTGATGCTCAACACACACAAATCTGTTAAAAGGTAAAAAAAAAAAGTACTAAATTTTGCCACTAGAGGGTGCATATTCACAATCAACAAAAATGTAGTTTGATGATGTCATGACTGAGTGGAGTCATAGTCATTGTCTTTACATTCTACCAGACTCCCGTAAAATCACATTTATGGCTAAGCTAAAGTATTCAAGATTTACTATTATGGTAGTATAAAGCAGAGTAAAGGGCCGTTTATATTGCATCTAAAAATGTGTGTAAATTGAGAGTCATTTTTTTTTTGCTTTGCTCTTACACTCCAAATTATTCTGTTGTTAACCATTCTCTCAAAGGATGACAAACCATTGCTGCAGCTCTGATACAAGTTTTATTTATGGAGAAAATTAAAAAGCACTGCAGTGTTCTCCTGTGTATAATCCATACAAAATATGAAGCTAATTGGTTAGTAAGCCCCACATCTCCTTTGGAAATAATGAATTTGCATGTGCAAAAGACACTATGTGAAGTTTATTAAATAACTCATTTCGAGAGGATCACGTGATTATGATTTATCACAGCCAGTCCCATATTAGCTAATCATGATCTTACAATCATATGATTCCTAAGTTATTATAAATAACAACAGTCTTCAGTCCACTTTATCTTCGTCTGGAAGAAACCCCCCTCATCCCCATTCTCCTCCTTTACCATATAATGGGCGGCACAGTGGCCCAGTAGTTAGCACTGTTTGCCCCATAGCAAGAACACTGCCGGCCCTGGTTCCCGCCAGGCCACTGGGTGTTTCTGTGAGAAGTTTATATATTCTCCCCGTGTCCGCGTGGGTTTTCCCCAGGTTCTCCGGTTTCCTCCCTCCATCCAAAGATACACCTAATGCATAACAGATTTAACAAATCAGGCACTTGTCTAGGTCTTTTCCTCTCACATGTTCCCTTAGCTACCGCAGCCGGGAAGTTTTGAGATCCACCGAGCTCAAGCTCCCCTCTTGCTCTGCTAACGGGAGGAAGCCCTGGGCTCGAGGATCCCTTGAGCTCAGGGCTCTCTCCCGGGACAGCATGCCAAACAAGCTTTGATGGATTATCAGCTAAGTGTGAATTCTTGAAATGTAAACAGCCTCTAATGCTGAAAGCCGTTAAAGCAAAACGAGACTGCAGAAGCAGTTGCTGACAAGAGCAAGCATGATGAGGCACAAAAACAACAAAGCTTTTATTATGCCACAGTCAACCACTTCTGGTCACTTCACAACATATTAAAGTGTTTTCCTTTTTCTCTTTAACTAGGGCTGGGGAATCTGGCTTAAAATCCAAATCTCGATTAGTTGAACATTTTAACTCGATTATAATTAATGAATGATTGTTTTATTTATTTTATATTTTTTGCCCTCACACTTCACTGAGAGGTTTTGTATGGTAAATATGCTCACATATTACAAATGAAATTTTTAAATAGTTGAGGGAAACACACACTATGAATATTTATTGAACGTTAACGTTGAACAACTGGAATTAAAACACACATCGCCTGAAAGCCAACAGTCATTTTATTTCTTAGAAAAAGTGAAAATAAATAACAAAATAAATTGTTTTCAATGTTTTTCATATTCAAAGTAGAAAATAAGCAGTATCTTTTCTAAATGTAGTGCAAAGTAAGGCTCAAGAACGGTTCCATCGTCCTACTTGACCAGAGATCCGATGTGGCTGCAAAGAGGCAGCAGAAGTATAAATCTGCCTTAACAGAGTGAGTCTCCACATGCGGTAAGGAAAATAATAAAAAAAATAATTCTGGAAAAATTAGATCAACTATACGTTCTGAATGTTGATTAAGATTACTTTTCGATTAATCGCTAAGCTCTATCTTTAACCCTTTAACTGCCCCACCAATTAAAAATGTCACTAGTTAACATACTCAATGTATTTTTTAACACATCCCATAATTTTTTAAATATCTACCTCTACCAAATGGTTGATATGTTGGTTTATGGTAAAACTACCGGAATTAATACATATACTATGACAATCTGAAAAATATGAAGTGAAAGACCAGTTTAAAAAAATAATAAAAATAAAACATTTTTAAACACTAAATAATCTTTATTTTTTGAAGTATGCCATAAAATATTTCAGATTCTCATTTGACACATTTTCTTGTTATTTTTAAAAACAAAATCAAGTGTAGTAGTGCAACAGGATGTTTGTTAGATTTTAATTTTATTGTAAACCAACAATGCTGTGTAGTGTAAACCATCATTTAAAACAGTCATTCTTTAAATTGCTTCAACAGTCATTATTTAAAACAGTCAAAAAATGGTCAACCAATTGGCAGAGCAGGCAGTTAAAGGGTAAAGTCTAGATCGGATACGCGGCTGGCCAGAAGTGATATGCACATCAATTTAGAAATTTTTTTTATCACATTGTATAATCATAATTAATATTTTTACAGTACCGTGACGGTTGGGTTTAGGGTTGGGGTGTGGGTAGGCGTTAAAAAATACAATTTATTGGATAATTTAATAGATAGCATAAATAATACTCGGTGCAACTACTGTTTTTATGTTACTGTGACTGTTGGGTTTAGGGTTGGGGTGGGGATAGACATTAATAAAATACAATAAATAGGAAATTATAAATACATAATATAAATAATTATCTTTAACTTTTGACCGCAATCGTATCCAATCTAGCAACAACCCAGTTAAAGGGATAAAACCAAAAAGGAAATCAAGCGTGTATGATGTCATTACTATGGCCTCACAGGAAACAGTCAGTGTCACTAAGTAAAATTGTTTATTTCTCTGGATTTGAACAGTCTTCGAAACATTTGGGATAATGTAAGCACATTTTATACGCAGTTCTGCATGTGGTAGACCAATTACAACATACTGGGCCCCATCTGACCAATGAGTGCAGAGGAGATTCATGTGAATGAAAGGTTTAGAAAGAAAAAACATCAAACTAATTGTTCTTAACGCAATGAAAGATGAGAAATGCACATTTTTGCCATTGTTTATATTTTGGGAAACCTCCTAAGGAAAATTATGAATTTTTAAAACAGTGTAATTAAAATATCTCCTTAAGTGTCCCAAACATGAACAAAAGACTTCTGGGTTTGGAACGACTTGATGGTAAGCAAATGATGCTCAGAATTTTCAGGGGTGAACTAAGCCTTTGCTAATGGGATTAATGCTTGTTGTTTATTTATGCATGGCCATATGTCCATTCAACTCGACCTTTCGGCCAAGAATTCATACCTTCGGAAAAAAACAGGCTTGTTTTTACACCCCCATTTCTTCAAAGAAACACAATGATTGAATATTGGAGTTGGAAACACATTTATGCAGTGTTATAATTTGGCTTGCTTGCTCGTCTCAATATTCGAGCGAGAAAAGAACACATTGATGAAAGGTCAGGTTGGAATTTTGTCATGACTTTATCTAATTTAATTAATGTGTTGGTGGTACCTAATTCTCCTAGCGGGCATATTTTAGTGCCAATTACACCCGACATAAGCTTTCGGATGCGTGCAAACAGTGAGTGAGGGTGAGATAGGATATGGGTTGGGGTTTAGGGAAAGAAGATAGACAGAAAGAGAGAGAGAACGAGCGAGAGAGCTCCTGCCGCAAGCTCTGACATTATTTCTATGGATGTGACTGGAGGGATGCTCAGCCTTCAATCTCTTTAATGCTGTAATGTATTATTCTGTCTAATGTTTACTGGGCTGCCAGCTCTGTTTGTGAAAAGTATGACCACTTGAACAATTCATAGTTTTATCCCTTCAGCACAGATGGCTGGCACTGTGCATTCAAAATGACACAAGAATGCGAAAGTGTCTTAGCGCATACAGCATGCACCTGTGGATGCTGGACAATGATATATTGCCCGGTGCGCTTCGTTATATATTAGCATTATGATTCGCCAGTGGTTTATTGTGGAGCGATGGCTAAGGTTTTATCACATTACATTCAGACTGCTATTCTCATTTCCTGTCACTTATTCCGGAGCCGCTCTATAAGCCTTTTAAGAGCAACTTAAAATTAAACAGCGACTTTAGCAGTGACGGCTGCAGAAATTGTCATTTTCATTTTCCCAAGACTTAATGATGTTCAGTACAAATTACATTTCCCCACTCAAAGATATTTTTGTCATTTTTTTATAGCGAACTTCCTTTTCAGTGTTGAAGTGAACTAAATTATAATACTATTAATGCCAAGAGGATGATGACTTTTTCAGTGGTGGTGTGTTATAAAGTGTTTAGACTTTTTCATGCCTGCTCTCCTAAGAAACTTCATTCACTTGGGATCTTCGGGTAAAATTTGACCCACATTGTGGAGCATTAAAATTTCATGAGTTCATTATTTGGGTGCAACAGGTCTCACCTGAAGGAAAATGTGTTTTTGTGTTTTTCCTGCAAAATATTAAAGAACTTTGGGACATAAGCTGTCCCATTTCTCATTTATTTCAATCACTTTTGGCACTTTGGAAAAATTCATGCATTTCATAGCAACCTCTGTCTTATTCTGTTGTTTGTAAATCTCTTAAAGAAATAATTGTAGTTCATGTAAATTTTGGTCAGTTTATTTTGATGGTCTGTTTATTGAATTTAAGTTACATTGCATCTACATGCCAACCAATTCTCATTAGATTATAAGTAGACTGTTAGGTTGGGGTTAGGGTTAGTGTAAGTTGACATGTACTTTCAAAGTTTCCTATAGTAGTCAGTTAAATGTCTGTTGAAGGACTGTTAAATATCAGTATCAACAGATATTAAGCAGACAGTCTACTAATACTCAAATGGACCATCAAAATAAAGTGTTACCTAAATTTTTACCAATAGCCTACTCTAACGTTTTGTTTACTGGAGAAGTTAATAGCCCAGCAAGCATTTTTGATTTTAAAAGATGTTTAATAGATGCCTAATAGACATCTTAACATAGTCGTCATGGCTAAAACAGGGCTAAATTTGTGCTGTCTGAAAATCTAATAGACGTCTAAGAATAGGCCAAAACTAGACTGATCATCAAATAAACAGAAATGAATGACTACACATATAAAGTCTGTCTAATCTGTCTATTTGACGTCTAGTCTAGTTTTAGGCTATTTAGGCCATTTAAACAAGTTCAGACTTGTTTTAGCCATGCTGTCTTTGTTTAGATGTCTATTAAATGTCTGTTAAACACAAAATTGTTTGCTGGGAGGGGTCCACTTTGCACATCACATCACATCACAAAACATATAATTAAATTAATAAATAATATACAATGTGTCTCAAAAAAAAGCAATAATATATCATACAAAAATAAGACTGTTTATCGTACTACAGGAATACAAATGACTAAATTTTGTACAGGAATAACAGTGCAGTCTGTGCATTAGAATAATCCTTAAATTTACTTTCCTTGACATTGATGTAATGATGGCGTAATGATGACACATTTATTTTTAGCTGCTCAAGGCTTAAATAAAGTCATGTTTTCGAATGAAGATAAAAGTTTTATCAAAGGTTTACAAGAACTGAAAGGCTACAGTGCTTCACTCTTTCTTTGTGAATTTTCAACTAAAAAGTGGATTACTTACTATACTAGATTTGATTAATTGTTGGTGAAAATTGATTGCACTAGATCAGTACATCGTATGGCGGGGAGTGGTCGTCCACACACTGCCCGTACTGTTGAAAATACAGCCACTGCCGAAAACATGGTACTGAGCTAAGAAGATGCATCACGCACCCATCGCACTGTCCGACAGATTGCATTGGAGTCTGGCATTCACAGGTCGACTTGAGCGTTCACCACATTGTGAAGAAGGAACTGCAGACCAATGCCCAAGAACTAACTGCAGCTAACAAACAGCCGTTAATTGGTACGTTTTCATCCACCTATTTTTATATCCATTTTTGATATCTACCTAAAAAATCGGTTGATGGAAACGCCGAGATGTACATAAATTTTGAAAATGCGCACATGTGTATATGTATGCGCATAACTGAGTAGGATAAACTTTTTATTTAATAAAAAAGATGCGCATAAACTATAACATTTACCAAACAAATTCCAGTATGCGCATTAAAAAAGTCATGTGATTTTGTTATAAGAGATCATGTGATGATACAAATGTGTGTGAATGTACAAACCAGCAGGCTGACCACAATATAAAACATCTGAAATGTTATTTTGGTCATTTTTAAATGCCGTAACCATTTCAGTATTAGTGTTATTATTTTATCAATTACTTCCAGAACTTTCAAGAGCTTCTGTGCTCCGCGTTTCATGCCTTCAAACACCACCGCGCATTGCATGTCGGCATCGTCTTCTGAGGCGCAAGTAATTTAATAAATAAAGAAAAGAGTCACACAACTTCTCCTACTGCAGCAAATTCCTTTTTTACTGTTGATATTTGGCGCCAGTTAAGCAGGAAGTGGCGATTTTGTTCTCTTTGACTCGTTGGATGGAAACGCTGCTTTATTCGCACGTGTTTTATGCGACATTGTAGTTTTGCGCATAAAGTGAATTCCCATTTTGGAAACATAGCTATAGATCTGCAGCTTCTGGACAAACATCCAAGCCACATGGTGAACTTTATATTTTTCACCAATGAAAAATTATTTACCATTGCTGCTGAAACCAACATGGAGAACGATTGCTTTAATGGTCGTCAATTTTGCTTGGATTTT
Source organism: Danio aesculapii (assembly GCF_903798145.1). Taxonomy (NCBI): domain Eukaryota; kingdom Metazoa; phylum Chordata; class Actinopteri; order Cypriniformes; family Danionidae; genus Danio; species Danio aesculapii. The sequence continues at coordinate 29,574,361 of NC_079449.1, read as the reverse complement.
TTTGAGACACGGTGCATATTTATTTATTTATTTATTTATTTATTTATTTATTTATTTATTTATTTATTTATTTATTTATTTATTTATTTATTTATTTATTTATTTATTTATTTATTTATTTATTTATTTATTTATTTATTTATTTATTTATTTATTTATTTATTTATTTATTTATTTAAACAATAATGCTAATAAATTAATAATTTAAATAATTTAAATAAATAAATAAATAAATAAATAAATAAATAAATAAATAAATAAATAAATAAATAAATAAATAAATAAATAAATAAATAAAAACTATTGTTGCACATGTTGTACTTTTAACATATTCAAACCTAGACGCCCCCTAGTACACAATTTAAAAATTAATGTAAAATAAATAAAATCTGGTTCACATTTTATGCATGAATTAATGTATATACAGGCTGTAGCTAACTGTACTTCCTTGTTTTATACATAAAATGCTTTTTAAACACAGAGACACACACAAACTACATACTATATTAGTACATTCATTGCTGAGCTGAGTTAAATCAACAAAGAAAAGGGTCAAAATGTGTCCACATACCCTTGTTACAGACAATATGTTGTACCCATTGTATTTCCATCAACATAAGTAGATATAAGCTGTTTTTGCAGGACATTCCAATTTGTGTTTGTTTCATCCAACATGCTACATGTAATTTCCTGCGCCGTTTCATTTCTCTTTTCATTCTCCAATCTGTATGTCAAATTGAGCAAGCAGACTAGGACAGCTGAAGAGCATCTGAATCCAGCTGGGACTCAGAACAATCACATTCACTCACTGTCAACCTCTTATACAGACTCTGATGCCTCCCAATTCATAATGCTCTCTAATGAGCCTCGTTCATGCGCAGGTTTGCTTTACAGAGATTTATATCCTTCATATTCTCCCAGACTCTTCTCTACCGTCGTACTGTACTGATGTAGAGAAATTACAGTCCTCCGGCATTACCTGAAGACTCAAGTCATAGATCTGTTTGATGCATAGTGCATAAACTCCCCGTATCAATTGCAATTCAGTCCGAGCACTAAGAAAATCAGCCCTTTCATTTGCCGCCCACCGTCTTTTTGCAGAAAAACAAGCTGGCCTCATCATTATTCTTAGGAATGAGACTTCCAGACGCTTCCCAGGTTCAGGGATGGGATTAAGAGGGGCTTCTTAAAATGCACCATCAAAGGTCTTCAACTTCTGATGGAGCTGCTCAATTAGAGTTTCGACTTCTTGAACTTCTTGATTTTTTTTGGAGTTTGCTCATTTAATGAAACTCCCCAGAACTTCATGATGTAGGATTGTATAACTGGTTCGCAAATCTGATTAATGGTAAATGGATTACTGTATATACAGGCAAGGTGTACTTTTGGTTAAGGATTTTCTCTCAGAAGTTGATTGTAGATTTCACAAAAACTTATATACATAGATTAGAAAGACTGAAGCAGTTTCTTCTAAAGTAATCTTTATTTACAACTGTACTGTATTGAATGTTTATGACTTCCTACTTTCAGAGAAGGTAGTTTAGCGTAGAAACACTTTCACTCAGAAATAGCAAGTTATTTTTGCCATTAAAAACAAGGAAATGGCAAGTAACACAGTCAGGTTAAATTTTGGTAACTGATACCTGAAATATTATTCTTGGTAAATGTGACTTTGGACAACAAATCCAGTTATAAGTGTATTTTTTAAAAAGTGAATAAATAATTTTTCCATTGATGTATACTTGGTAAGGACTTGATAACATTTGGGCAAGAAAACACTATTTGAAAATCTGGAATCTGAAGTTCAGATAAATAATTAGTAAATCACTTTTTGGGCCCTACCATACACCTGACGCAATAAGGTGCAAGATGAGTTTGGCGCGATTTGTTGCTATTTTTAGACCAGCGCAGCAGTAATTTTCATGTTTTGCGCCACTTTGTGGGCTCATAAGTGTGCTGGTCTAAAAAGAATGTGTGTTAAGGCACATTGTTGGCGCGTTGATATTTTGAGGAACTAAAATAGACAGCGCCGTTGACCAACTAGAAGCTGGTCTAAAGTCCAGTGCAGAGCGCCTATGTGGGTCCAAACACGTACACATTGCTTAATACACACAGGATGTACAGTATTACACAAATATCTTTACATGAAAAACAAAAGGATTAAAATGTTACAAAAATTCTTATTTTCTACATAAATTCAAAAACCACTACCTCTAAGCCTTCTTCGTGTCGGGGAGCTTTTTTCAGATTATTCATGACAATTTGCATTTGTATAATGTTATTATTACTAGTTGTAGTATTATTTAAGTACTACTGTGCATATTTAAATTTGTTTTAATAAAAACAAGTTTAGATTTGTCCATTTGTCCATGTGTTTTGGAGACACATGCATCACCATATGGGCCATAAGAACTGGAGTGTTTGGATATAACTCAGTTTTTGACCACACTTCGTTATTATTGTTCATTTGGTTGTTTGCTAGAAATTAGAACTGAATTTAGAAATAGTTTTGAAACAAATCTTTGCGCTCAACAAATGAAAATAAATATGTACGCTAATGGATGTCTTTAGTTGAGTGTACAACACAATTTCCAAACTGTGCTGAAGTAAAGAGAAAGTAAAGAGGCTGAATGGAGGAGGGTTGTTTTTATCCTCGTGCTGCAGACGTTCTGTTTAACTTTTTTCTCACTAGTAAAGCATTTAGTTTTTCTACTTACAAAGTCGCCATGTAAATCGCAAAAGCGGCATGGTGCAACGCAACTGACAACTGAAAAGGGAATGGGAGATGAGACTCTGATTGGTTTAATGCACATTATACAAAAAATACCCTATAACTCATTAAAAAAATGAGCACAACCCTGTTAGACCATGCGCCGGGGTGCAGAGCATATTGTTACGTCCTTAAAATAGCAAAAGTGGATTCGGACATGCCGTTAATGCTTTTCTGCCATGCACTTTAGACTTTGCGCTAGAGCTGCACAATTAATCAAAAAAAACATTGCAATCTCGATTCAACCCCCAAGACGATCTTTATCCAGCATTTCTACGATTCTGACAATCCTATTTTCAAGTTCAGGAGAGAAGCAAAGGCGGCTGCACGAGTCTTTTCATTGTTTCACATACATTGCTCGGCAACATGGACACCTCCAAATGATGTTTAAAGAGTCACATACTGTATTTATAAGGTATAATTCACCTAAATGTCATTTTTGTCTTCATATAATGCTGTATTCGTGGCCGGGAAATCACATGTGATGTGAGCTGTTGACCGTGAGCTGTTATCACAGAGAGGGCGGGCACGCAACCTACTTAATGATAGACGCGTGCGCGTCTACTTTAGTAAACAGAACCTGCATAGGCTGTGAGTAACAGGTAATAAAGTTGTAAATAACATACATTTTGTGGCACAGAGCCGCACGCGAAGTATGAACAGCACTTAGCATTGAAAATGAAACCGAAAGCGTGCACATCATTTAAATAATCATATTGCATTTTAGAGTTATGATTGTGACAAGCATTTGATATGTTTTTTTTTCTTTCATAGCGAACACACAGTTGAGCATGAAAATAAACATTAACAGTGACAGTATAACTACTCTAGCCTATATAATGTTGATTTTACCAGTGAATTAAATTGACTAATAATGTTGTCAATGACAGATTGCAAGCATAGGCCTATATCTCAAGCATAATTCAACATCAGAATTATTATAAGTAGAATATATATATATATTTTTAATTTATAGAAACCAGTAGACCTACACATATTAATTTTATTATTACTATTATTGTTGTTTTACCATGTTTGAGAAAAAACAATAATAATTGCCGACTCATGTTAAGCTTTATTTTACATCTACAGAATCGTGAGAAAATCGTGATCTTTATTTTAAGCAAAAAAAAAAAAATCGCAATTTTCATTTTAGCCAGAATTGTGCAGCTCTACTTTGCGCCTAGACTGTTAAAATAGAGCCCTTACAGTGCAAATGTAGCAATGCATATTACTACTCAGCCCTGTTATTTGTGTTTACAGCTTTGACAAAAGCAACAACTCTGTACATTGTATAAACTAATTCTTGCTGCCCACAATTTTAACTTATCTTTTTTAGTCATCTTAACTCCACTAATGAAACTGGCTAAAAGTAAAACTTTGTATAACTAAAAGACTTTAGTTGAAACCTAATTAATGTATTAGATTAGGTAAAAGTAATAAAAACACTTGTTGTCATGACTTTCTCATATTTATTTTACAGTGTAGAAACAATTATCACTTTGATTTTGTTTATTTTGAACTATTTTTGTGCACATGCATTAAAAATAGACAAGTAAACTGACCAAATTACTTTGTGTTTATCAAACTGCTATAACAACAGAGTCCCAATTCCTAATCTGTTCTGGTTCCCCAGCTTTGAAGGACAGTCGGTTTCAGTTGGTGAACTTCTCCGACAACGAGCTCTTGGTGTCCCTGTCCAACGTGTCTCTGTCGGACGAGGGCCGCTACGTGTGTCAACTCTACACGGATCCACCGCAAGAAGCCTACGCCGACATCACTGTACTGGGTATGATTATCGATTCACCTCATTGATTCCTTCACTCAATTGAACTTGTCTAATTGAATCTCGCCATGACACAATATCAACCAATTACTCTCATGCCGTTTCCAATAACGCGCGGCAAACAAAAAGGAACAGATGTTGCGCTATTGATATTGGTAGCTCGCTTTTGGCAGACGTATTGACTGAATTCCTCTTAGATGTTGAAAAGGCTACATCGAGCGATTCGGGAGTTGGCTTTGTGCTGCTGAATGACACTAACATTAGAGATTTATTATGCAGTGTGTTTGGACATCCTGGAGAGCTGAATGGGATTGAGTGCTCTCTAAAGTAGCATGAGTTTTATGAGGATATGCGTTCTGTCACAGCATGGACTCTTAACCACAGGACATGAAAGCGTGAGGCAAGATATTAGAAAAAGAGCCCTCGAATGGCAGCTTTTGTAGTGACAGACGCTTTAGAGCCATCAGCAAAGCAGAGTATGAGGTAATGTGCGATGAAAAAATGAAACATGAGTAAAACGGCTTGTCAGTCGGTTGAGTGGGTCTGGCACTGTCCAAATACACAATGAGATAATCAGAATATCCAAATGCTTTTGGATCAAGCTCTGAATGTTTCACATATAGATGGAACAATTCGGTTTGATGTTAATCTAGTTATAATTTAGCCAATTCAGTAGCCAATTGCTCTATAAAAGCAGAAAAGGTTGATTGGGATGGGAGAGCTAGTTAGCTACATTGTAAAAAATGAATACAAATAAATATATGTATACAAATATGTATATATACTCAACTGTATATACAGTTGAAGTTAGAATTATTAGCCCCCCTTAGGGAAAAAACAGAAAAACAGAAATTGTGGAAAAAATAAACAGGGGGGCTAATAATTCTGACTTCAACTGTATAACTGTACATGTATATAAGAAAAGATTTAAACTATTTGGTTTATTGCTGGTTCTACCTTTTCAGCATAGTATTTAAATCTAACCCCAATCTGTTGAGTCTCATTGATAACAATAATAATAATAATAATAATAATAATAATAATAATAATAATAATAATAATAATTCATTAATTTTACTTACGGTTAGTCCCCTATTTATCAGGGGTTACCACAGTGGAATGAATCGCCACCTACTCTGCCATATGTTTTACACAAGGGATGCTGTTCCAGGCACAATCCAGCCCTGGGAAATAATAATAATAATAATAATAATAATAATAATAATAATAATAATAATAATAATAATAATAATAATAATAATAATAATAGTAATACATATTAACAAATATTGGGTTTTTTAATGCAATGAGGTAAACAAATAAATGTTTAAAAAAATAATCATAATTAAATAAAGTGACTATTTTGACATTTGACAACACTACTAATACTCACTACTACTACTACTACCACTACTACTACTACTACTACTACTACTACTAATAATAATAATAATAATAATAATAATAATAATAATAATAATAATAATAATATAATGATGATAATAATAACAACAACAACAATAATAATAATAATTATAATATTATTATTATTATTATTATTATTATTATTATTATTTATTAATTAGTACATTACAGAGATTTGAAAAAATTTCTTAATTTTATTGAATAAAAAAATACATACATGATATTTTGTATATATTTATTTTTTTATAATTTATTTATCATCATATAATTGTGTGGTACTTTCCAACCTATATTGTTACAAAGGAGCTCTGCAAAAAGAGTGTCTCAGAACAGCCCACTGAGGAAGCCACAGGCGACAGTAGCAGACCCCTAACTGGGTGAGGTGGGATGAGGTACAAACCTTAGGAGAAACCAAGGATGTCTTGCTGGTTGAGCTTGTTAAAAAGCCTGGTGGGGACCCCAGCACACCAACATCCCATGCTGGAGACCAAAACACACACTATAGGGTATTTTCAGATAGAATGGTGAAAAAAGAGTGTATGATTCAAAAACAACACCTTTTCCACAGTGTTTCCAGGGTTAGTTCACCCAGAAAAGAAAAATCTAAGTCATTTTAAGAACACAAGTTAAGATTTTTTTAATGAAGTATGAGAGATACCATTGAAAGTCTTTGAACATCCATAATGTATTAAATAAACAAATCTATATGAATCAAGTGGTTAAATCCAAGTTTGCTGGAGAGAAATATTCACATTTTTCACACACAAACATAGAAAAAATCACAATTTTGATATATTTTCCTATATAGAAACAAAGGAAACTACTTAGTAAATGCTATGAGTCAAATTATTTATTTTGTATATCTTTTCATTTTTTGACAAATGAACCACACCTGTTTCATACGAAATGAATGATTGTACTTAAAAGGCTAATATGCTAATGTTTTTAGCTTAGCACAGTATCAGAGTACAACAGCTTACCAGAATAACAAGCTGGTTTTATCTCAAAAACATTTATATCATCTGTTGAGTGCTTGAAATAACTTTCTTTGTGAATGGCTGTGGCTTATCATAACAGAATAAGGCAGAATATACTGTTTAATTGTCTAGAACGTGATAAAGGCTATGTCTGTTAGCATTACATTATAAATATACATTATTCTAATAAAAAAATACTTCCATTCACTAAATGGAACCATTTACTGTTGCAATCTTGTGTTGATTTTCTTTACATTTTATCGGTCAAAACATTTATTCAGCTACAGCAACAGCTGAACATCTTTGTTCCTATAATGGATTTCCTGGAAAGTCATAATTGAATGAAGCTTCCTGGAAGTAAATGAAGCAAATTACAAGTGAGAGTTTATCGCTCTATAATGACACTGGTGCTTAATTATTAATTTACCATCACCTATGCCGCCAATGTGACAGACCTAATTAACATTTATATTGGTTTGTTTTACAAAATATGTGCTTCACCTGTAAGAAATCTGACATTTAGTTATATGCGGTAACTACATGGATTAAGGTTAATGTTTATGAAGTAATTATAGTCATGCTACATGAATTATGAATGCTTGATTCTGAACTTTTAGCACAGTTAAGGTTCTTTCAGGCAGGTCTTGACCATTACATTTTAGTTATTTCACAGATATACAGTCAAAAATGAAGTCAAATCAAAACAGAAGGCTTTGGAAGAGGTGCAAGAAAATACTCCACACAGAGCACAAAAACTTGACTTATGTTTTGAAAAGCAACATCTGAACAAAGTTTTATTTGTGGTAAGTGTAACATAAATGTAGTAGCTAACGCTGGCTTGTTGAATTCTGTTTAAATGCACACCAATCTGGTGATGAAGCCGCTATGCTAAGTGGGGTCTGTTTATTCCTTACTAAGTAAAAAGTACGTACTATATGAGAAACGGCACTGTAAAATAACATGCTACCAAACAATTTCAATTATAAAATACTGCAAATATCATCAATTAAAAGTCAGTTAAAAACTAAATCAAAAATTTTGATTATTGGTCAAAAACTTTTACAGTATTTACAATAAATGAATGAGAAGAAATGAAAAGAAATGAAAAGTCAATGGAAAAAAAAAAAAAAAAAATTACCGTGATCTTTATCTACCAAAAAAAAAAGTAAACTGTGTATGTTTAACTGCATATAGTATATTAATAAATAATAATAATAATAATAATAATAATAATAATAATTCATTAATTTTACTTCAGGTTAGTCCCCTATTTATCAGGGGTTACCACAGTGGAATGAATCGCCACCTACTCTGCCATATGTTTTACACAAGGGATGCTCTTCCAGGCACAATCCAGCCCTGGGAAATAATAATAATACTACTAATAATAATAATAATAATAATAATGATAATAATAATAGTAATACATATTAACAAATATTGGCCTTTTTAATGCAATGTTTCACGCAGTGGATGCTTTTCCAGGCACAATCCAGCCCTCGTAAATAATAATAATAATAATAATAATAATAATAATGATGATGAAACTAACAGTCTCTGAAAATAACTGAAATAAAATTATATGTATTTATCAATTAATTTCAGAATGAATAATTATTCATCTTGATCTTTATCTACCAAAAAAATGTCAACTGTGTATGTTTAACTGCATATAGTAGGTCAAAGATAGTTGAGCATGCTTGCTTGACACGTGAGAACCAATGAGATTCATCCTTGTATGTTTGATGATCACATTATGAGTGTAATCTCACATATCAAGCTGGAGCGGTATTTGAAATTTGGATAATCAGATTTTCAGAAATCTCTCAATTGTATTACCATTAGTCTTATGAGTTTGGCACAACGTAAGGGTGAGCAAATGATGAAAATGTTTTCAATTTGATGCGAGCTAACCCTTTAAGTTTTTGATAGTCATCGGCAGATCTTTGAGAAATAACAGTTTGTCCTTTACCGAACATGCTGATAAAAAACATTGATCCAACGCTGAAGAGCTGTCGCACCGTCTCTAATCCTGCTGTTGATCTTCTGCCAGTTCCACCAGGCAACCCAATCTTAGAGTCCCGCGAGGAAATCGTGAGCGAGGGGAATGAGACCGAGATAACCTGCACCGCCATGGGCAGCAAACCTGCTTCCACCATCAAATGGATGAAAGGCGACCAACCACTGCAAGGTCTGACTCAGATCCAAGGAAGATTGTACAGATAAGTCTGCCGCGATTACTGACGTGTCTGATCCGCACCATGCTTTAGCATTCTGCCTTCATAATGACTTTTAATTAAGCCTTCAGAAAGTGTTTCCGGCGAATTGACAAGGCGAGCACAACACACACAGGCATCTAAAAGCGGATTTTTTGGTGCTTTTTAGTCGAGCTTAAATAAGTAGTTTTGAATGAACTCCAACTGTTTACCTCCCACTCAGCAAATGCTGCCCACATATTAGTTCTCACTGGTTAAGGCAGTGCGGGCTGGCATAAAGGAGTGAATGCGCAGGCTGGTTAATGTGCTTATAAACAGCTTTTCTCCATTAGACAGCAGGGTGGGACTGTTGAATAACATTCAGATAGACTACCTGGGGAAACAGAGGCAAACATGGCAGATGATATGGAGCATTTGAACAGAATCTAAGTTTAACGTGTCAACTGTTTATGGATTATAAACATCACAGCTTCATTAACTGCGGTGAAAGCAGTCAGACGGCGGCCTGAGGCGAGAGATTTCGTCTGCTAAATGGATCAAATGCTAGCTAGCATGCAGTAAAGATCACAGAAACTGCACGTTAAGCTAATAATGGCTGGTTTCTAATTAAAAAGCGTTAACAGACAATCTCTGGTCTCATTATGTATGGCTTGAAACAGCATTGATTATAAAGTGTTGGAGGACAAAGGGCACAGAGGTAAATTGTGGCTTATCTTGGGCTATACGTGTTTTTTTGTTTGTTTGTTTGTTTGTTTGTTTGTTTGTTTCAAATATTTTGCTAATGATTTTACATGTAATATTTAATTAATGTAATTTATATTTACAGTTTATTATTATATTCAGAATTTTGACTTAATTTTAGACTAATTGTATTTACCAAATATTTGTTTACTTTTTGTGAATGTTTATGAGCAGTATCACACGAGTAGCAGTGCGATATGGCTGTATATCGCACTTAGTGCCTTAGTGTTTCACCAGTGACTACGTTTACATAGACATCAGTAATCGAATTATTTGCTTTAATCTAATTAAGACAACAATAAGATCAAGGTGTTTACATGAGTTGCTTCTTGAATGTTTCTTTCATGATCCCGTTTTACATGTTATAGCACAAACTTAGATTAACGTCATTGCGTTACCGCGCTATCCGCATTCCCTCCGGAGTTTCATGTATTTTCGGGTGTTTCATTATTAAGTTGTCGACTCTAACTGCAGTTTGGCACTTTCACTTTCATTCCTGCATGCCCTCCTGTGAAAAACGAAATATACAAATGAGATATACTATAAACTGCTGGAAGACTGTTGTTTTAATGGAAGTTCATACCCCATGCTGAATGGAAGAAAAAAAACCTCTGCATTTCACGATGCAGGTGTCTGTGGTCTGCACTGACTTGGTAGGTGCAAAGAGTGTTAAACAGCCATGTGTGTGTGTATGGGTGTGGACTATCCTGTCGCAAAACGCGGCGAAAAGCCCTACATGACGGTAATAGTTCGATTAAGGTGTTTACATGTCTGTACTGCACTTCAATAATGCGACTAAAATCGACATACTCCACATGTCTTAATTCGATTTCTCTTTAGTTCGATTATGACCTTAATCTGATTAAATTAATCAAAAATCTCTGTTTACATGGTAGACTCTTAATCAGAGTATTGTCTCAATCGCATTAAAATCGAATTATTGGTGTTCATGTAAACGTAGTCAGTGATGACATACAGCCATATTGTACTGCTACAAGCGTGATATTGCATTTAAACAACAGTTTGACAGGATAATCGTGTATAAAAAAAAAATCAAACACGAAGAGTCTTAAAATCCTTTTCTACTTTCTTCCGCCATTCATTCACATCTGCAACTCACATCAGAACACCAGAAACTGTTGCTACTTCACCAAAGTCTTTTAGAACTAGTGTTTGAGTGATTCTCTAGCGTAATATCTAAAGTGAAGACAAAACAGGTGATTTTTCTGACTTTTTCAGATTATAAGGCTGAACGCCATGAAATATCAAGTCTAGAGACATTTCTCTGTTGCAATCGGGAGATCACAATAATTAACCCTGAAAAAAAGCAAAGCAAAGCAAAGCAAACGCTATCAGATACACTACCAGACTATGGTATAAATACACCACTACAACATACAAAAGAGCGACATCGACTTTGATCACACCGAACGTGCTTTTACGTTCCAAAAATGGACACTGCAAAAATGCGCACTGCAATGCTATTTTGTTGACAAAAGAAAGAATACTTTTTACTTTAATTTACTTTAATATCTTACGGCTATCAGCCAATCAGATTCCAGAACCTGACAGAACTGTTGGTACTGTAATTTCATAAAGTTTGTTATTTTGGCGACCCTTGAAAAAAAATATTAGCTTATCAATTAGCCTATTAATATTCAAATTAATTATTTAATTTTAGATTTTAAGTTTAATGTAAGCTTTTTATTATAATTTTTTTTTTGTTCACTGTAATAACCCTGCTGTCTTTGTTCAGTTTAATTTTAAGCTTATATATATATATATATATATATTTATATATATTATATATATATATATATATATATATATATATTTTTTTTTTTTTTTTTTTTTTTTTTCCAATTACTAAACAGTTCTCTCAAGTTCAGTTACAAACTAAAAACACTGACTCAAGCATTATTAAAGGGCACACTTTATTTTGATGGTTTAAGTTACATTGCATCTACATGCCAACTAATTATCATTAGATTATAAGTAAGCGGTTAGGTTGGGGTTCGGGTTAGTGTAAGTTGACATGTACTTGCAAAGTTTCTTATAGTCAGTTAAAAGTCTGTCGAAGGAGCAATATCAACAGACATTAAGCAGACAGTCTACTAATACTCAAATGGACCATGAAAATAAAGTGTTACCTTATTAAGAAAACATTTTTAATAATATAATTAATAAATTATACTAAAAACAAAACATTATATTATCAATTAAAATAAACCTTGCCTGAGACAGTAATTTTAACAACACTGACCATTGTATATAAGATGAGATACACTAAGATGAGATACACATAATTACCTATGATGGAAAAAATTATGGCTACCATGATAAATTTTGCCCAATTAATCATATGCAAAATTAGTATGATCCTTAATGAAAGGTCCTCATAGAAGGATGGAAATGTGTCACCATAGGCCTTCAAGTGTATATAATGTACATTAACTCAAGTATTTTTTTAATATCAGTGCCTTAGTATGCGCTGGCAGAAGAAAATGGAGATGAGCTATAGGTCAGTGCCGAGCTGTAATTATTTCCCACTTCATTAGGTCCAAGTAAACCGTCATACTCTGTGCTGCAATTAGCTCAATGCCCTTGAGTTTAGAAATTGTCTTAGGATGAGGGCTAACATGATGGGCAGTAACCTTACAGACAGCTACTGACCTCAGAGCTGCTGCATATGAATTCATCATGCTCACATGTCTGGCCATACATCATTTCAGCTTCATTTCAATTGCAGAAAATGATCTTTAGTATAGTTTTACTTTCTGTTTAACATTAACAACACTGCCAGCTTCAGTTTTAAGTTCTACAAATAGCTAAGCAAATAGCTCAGCTACATTTTCAGTTGCAAGATGTAGCATCATTACTTCTACCTTATCAATATTTGAACAATCAAGACATGTTTCACACAGTTCACTCATACACTCGATCGTTTGAAGCGGTTTCTCATCTATTAACGCAGTAAAAGGAATATTTTAAACTCAGGGAACAAAAAGAGCACTGGATGGATGAAGCAAAATCAATTGAGGCCAAACCTGCAAATGCATCCTATCATTTGCCAGCAATGAACAAACTCTTTATACACACATGTAAAGCTTGGGAATCACTTGGTACTGCAGATAAAGACATTTTCCAACCAAAGGGTACCGGGTGCACCAAAAAAAAACAATAGTTGAAAAGTTTAAATAGTACATTTTCCTGAGAAAATTGTATTTTACTATTTGTAATTTCGTACTTTACACCACCATATTTATAAGTGTTTATGTAAAAAACATGATATGAAGAGTTCAGATGTAAAAGCCGCTAAACGCCGCTTCCGCCAAAAATGAGATAATGACATTGAGTGAATGCTTTAGGCACGTAGTACACCATCAACAAATATATTTGCTTCAAATCATCCAAATCCCAGCATCAGCCCATTCAGAAATAACATTTTGTTGGCAAAAGCCTCTAAACGCCCCTTAAAGCCTCTAACGCCACCGGAATATCCCGAGAACCAATCAGAAGGCGCAAATCGAATCATATGTTTTCAACGTAACAGCAAGATGATACGCCAGCTTTTATAAGGAGACTGTTCGACAGTCAGTGAATGGCAAATGAAGATGTCCCTTATCTCAAAACTCTGTGCATTATAAGAAAAAGAAAACACACTGTACAGTTGGAAGTGTAACATGCATTCATAGCATTTGTTTGCACAGGGACGCTACTTTGAATGAGTCCGATTTACTATACATTAAACGGCAACTCCATTTCACAAAAGACTAAGTTAACCTGCCGTTCTTTTATCCCGCATGGATGCTATATGAGAATAAACTATAGATGAAAAAGAGACCAAGACCTTGAGTATGGTGAGGATGAATAAATGACAGCTTCTGAGAGACATCCCCTTTTTTGCACAGTAGGCCTTACCTTATGTTTTATTTGCTAATGCAAGCTAAGTTTTAAAAGATAAATATAATGCATAAAACTATACATTATTTAAATTACTTCAATAAATTCTATTTTTTTAGTAATGGACAATCCACAGATATTGATGTTCACAATGTATTTACACTACATTATTTGAATCTAACAAGCGTGTTAATATTGCTCTACTTACATTAAATCCAAATCCCAAATATCAGAGATGACAATAGATTGTAAAGATTTAATTAATGTCAATTTTAATGTTATTGATTCATGCGCTTGACAGACTCATTCATTCATTTTCCTTTAGTCACTGGTTTATCAGGGGTTACCACAGTGGAATGAACCGCCACTTACTTGACAGATTTATGTATTTTTAATATTAGGTGGTTTGTGGATGTGTTATATGTTTGGTAAAAAAATTTCTAATTGCATCTTAAGTGATTTGTCAGCTATTTACATTGTCTTGTCCCAATAGGTGGATTTAGAGGTTTTTGCATAAAAAGCAGACGTGGATTTAGCTGGTTTTGACGCAAAAGAAAAGAATTCTGAAAAGAATTGTCTAAAGTGACATTTTTGAGGAAAAGGTATTTCATTTACTAGCTAATAACCTTATCATTACATATAAAATGAAACTTCTGAACCGAGCCTGATAGAAAATGCTCATTTACAAGAAAAGAGGTCAGATGGATTTAGAGGTTTTTGCATCTGAACTCTTCATATAATGTTGGAAGCTGCTATGCCTTGTTGTTTGTAGCCACATTAATTGGCAGAGTTTTTTCTGCAAAATAAAGTCTATTTTCTATCCATTAGTTTAGCGATGTTAGTGAGGAAGCACGATTCACACAAAAATAATGTTCAAACCAAACTGCTTTCTATTTATCGGTGTCAAAAAACACATCCATTTTCAAATCTGTGTGGGAAGATATTTATTCTGAGATCATTTCAAACAACAGTATATGTGACTTCACCCAACTGTGTATTTTGCATAATATAGCAGTAAGCACATACCAAGTTGTATTTTTGATGATTATAATTAGTCTCTCAGCCAGACTGGACTAATATTGTAGGTTTTTGGCACTTTTCAGCTGTTCAGACTGAGGCCCCATTTACACTAATATTTTTTGTTTTTAAACTATCCGATCCGCACCCACACTGGGATTTCACCTAGCATTTCTGAACAGCTCTCCGTCCACACTACACTGCTTAAAATGCACATCACGTGACCACACAGACACTCTGTCATGCACTGCAGCATATGTCCGAGATAGTCAGCGAGTGCTTTGAGCACACCTCCCCAGGTGAGAGCCGTGCACGTTGAACCGTTCACCAAGGATCTTCTGCTGGATTTCATCTCACTACAGTTGTTAAACATAATATTTAATTCATCTTGTCTCTATCTAATGACGTTTTGGTCTTTTGAATCTATTACTTAGGTAATGCGTTTTGGCTGAGCGCAAAGATAAGTTATTATATTAATTTATGTAACCGCTGCTTATTTGACTGATTGATTGCTTATATTGTAGCCTATAAAATCATTGTGCGTCATACTTTTATAATGGCCATTATTGATTAATAAAACTGACATTCGAAAAAATAGAAAAGGTATGTTTCATATTTTTCAAAAAAAATGAAAGGAAGCAGTAATATTATAGGCTCCGTTTCGTTATAACTATGCACACAGTGAAGATGACGGTCATATAAATATGTCGTGTATATGCCTCAACATCTTTTATGTTAAGTTGTTAATATCAAAATGAAAATAGGCAGTTCCTTATATCATGTTTTCATTTTATTGTTAAGATAGTGAAACAACATAGCCAGGGTGATGTGAACCGCCTGATCTCACGAGAAAACATACGTATTTAACGTTTTGTCAGTTTAGTGGCTAATTCGTACGAATTCGTACAAGTTCAGCCGTACAAAATTGTATGATTTTAAAAAGGAGGCGTGGCACCTACCCCCACCCCTAAACCCAACCGCCATTGGGGGATAAGCAAATCGTACAAAATTGTACAAATTAGATCATACAAATTCATATGAATTAGCCACTAAATCAAAAAGGTAAGAATTGCCGTGAGATTGTGTTGATGTGAATGACGTAATAAAGTCTATTTGAAGATTTACCCGACATGTCCTCGGGAGTTTGTTTTCTATATCAAACTTGCGAAGTGTGAACTCACAATGAATGGTTGCAGGGCTAAACTTTGTGCACTTAATGTTAAGAAAAAAGCCCTAATCAGATAGGTGAATGTCTGCAGCCACGCCTCTGTTTTAAGATGTCTCCGTTTCCCCATCCACACTGACACACAGCAACAGTGTTTTAAAATGAAAATGGCCTCTTGAGCGTTTTGAAAAATTTTTGTTTTCAAGGCTCGAAAACTCTGGGGTAGTGTGGACGAAAGGCGTAACCATAGCTAAACGTATGCGTTTTAAACAAAAATTTATTAGTGTAAACGGGGCCTGAGACTAGCTTGAAACCAGCAAAAACGTATACATCCTGTTAACATCAACTTGTAGCTGTCCAACTCGTGCACCACCAACTTGTACAAGTAACCTGTACAACATTATGACCTAACTCACAGTAGAACAACCAAAACTACAATGCATCTTTTGGGAAGTAAACTATTACTTTGTAGTGACATGTGTTTCCCAAATTTTGTCAGAGATCCATAAACTACAATAAAAAATTTCCGTAAATTAGCAGTTTTCCGTGTTTTGTTTTACAGAACAAACCATCATTATACAATAACTTGCCTAATTACCCTAACCTGCCTAGTTAACCTAATTAAAGCCTGTAGTGTCACTTTAAGCTGGATAGAAGTGTCTTGAAAAATATCTAGTAAAATAATATTTACTGTTATCATGACAAAGATAAAAGAAATCAGCTATTAAAAATGAGTTAATAAAACTATTATGTTTAGAAATGTGTTGAAAAAATCTTCTAACAATTCAGGGGGGCTAATAATTCTGACTTCAACTAAATATATATATATATATATATATATATATATATATATAATTTTTTTTAAATGGCGTAAATTGTTTCATTATCTTTAAATAGTCTTTGAAAATAAGGTTTACCGTTAAGCAGAGTTTCACAGCAATTAAATTACATGAGCCTTTTATATTTCAATGGATTCCGACTGTCAGCTTTATTGTTTATTAGCTTAGAAAAAAAAATCATTATAAAAAGTGATCCCAATAATAGGGGCAGCACAGTGGCGCAGTGGATAGCGCTCTCACCTCATAGCAAGAAGGTCACTAGTTCGAGCTTCAGCTGGGTCAGTTGGCATTTCTGTGTGAAGTTTGAATGTTCTCCCCGTGTTGGCGTGGGTATCATCTGGGAGCTCCGGTATGGGTGTTTCCCAGTGATGGGTTGCAGCTGGAAGGGCATCCACTGCATGAAAACATATGCTGGATAAGTTATCGGTTCATTCTGCTGTGGCGACCCCAGATTAATAAAGGGACTAAGCTGGAAAGAAAATCAATGAACGAATAAATGAATGATCCCAATAATATCGCTTCTATACATCTTCATCATTATAGCTGTGATCTGAACTCTGCTGTTGTTTTATATTTAAAAATATATTTAGAATAATGCGTGGTGTGTTATTTGGCTTATGATGGTTTTGGGAAATACAAGTACAATTCAATTCAATTCAATTCACCTTTATTTGTATAGCGCTTATACAATGTAGATTGTGTCAAAGCAGCTTCACATAAAAGGTCACAGTAAATAGGAACTGTGTAGTTCAAGTACAACCTGTGATAGATTTGTTTAGTACAAGTACAGCACTAGCCTGCACCAGTGGGAATGAAAGTGGGAAACCCAAAATAAAAAGCATTTAATTTTCACACAGTAAAAGATTTGTCAGGTGTCTCTGTGCTTCATGCCGTATTGTGATGCTTGGACATCACACACATACACCTAAGAATCTGTCCTACGCACTCTTTATTAAGCATGACTGTTTGTACTCACAAGTCCTTTCTCTCACAATAAATGAAGGTGAAATTTGTCTGAAGGTGACGGTATGGGTCCTCATGACCCTCCTCCCTCTCCTGGTGAACTGGTGTTGTTATTATGAGCAGGCTGGGGTGGGGAGAGCTAGCTTGTTATGGCTGACATGTCACTCTTGCGGCCGTTCCCAGGTGAGGCAACTGTGGAGGAGTTATACGACAGGATGTTCACTGTCACCAGCCGGCTCAGGCTCACCGTCTCTAAGGAGGACGATGGAGTGGCCGTCATCTGCATCATTGACCATCCAGCCGTGAAGGACTTCCAGGCCCAGAAATACCTGGAAGTGCAGTGTGAGTCATCTCAAGATGGAGGGAAACTTTCAACTGTAAAATTGCCTTGTTTTAATTCTCC
Source organism: Danio aesculapii (assembly GCF_903798145.1). Classification (NCBI taxonomy): domain Eukaryota; kingdom Metazoa; phylum Chordata; class Actinopteri; order Cypriniformes; family Danionidae; genus Danio; species Danio aesculapii. The sequence continues at coordinate 29,556,156 of NC_079449.1, read as the reverse complement.
CACCTGCATGCGGGGTCAATCTGAATGACGCTGTAAAGAGCCAAAGTTACACAATTAGGCCATTTCTCAGGGAATGAACACAAGAGAAGATTAACATGAAAAGTTCACTCAAAAATTTAAATGATTTGCCCTCATGTCATATTTTATCTTGTTTGTGGAACAAATGTAATGGTTTTTAAAGCTTCTTCATGTAGCACTGATGTTGTAATGAGCGAGAAAATCTTTTGTTACACAGTTAGACTTTTTATTAAGAAATTAACATGAGTTAAGCCAAGACTCTTATTTTGCAGGAATTAATTACCCCAAAATATTTTTTAAAGGTGCTGTATGTAAGTTTTTGACTCTTCTAAAGCATACAAATACCATAATATGTATGCAGATATTTAAGAAACATGCTAAGTGAACCTTTTTGTTTATTTGAAAAACAATGCTAAAGTCAGATATTCTGCTTAATATGTGAGTATGTGAGTTGCGTGCCAGAAGGCTGTCTTTGTTTTGTTCTTTTAACCCACCCAATGCCACTTTAGCCAATTATATTTCAGCACCCCACCGCATATTTCATTCATTTATTCAGAAAGGCTTTCAAAGCACACACCCATGACCGAAATGCGACCTCCATTAAACAGTAGCAGACCCTGAAAAGAGACAAAGATTTAGAGTTTCACATTAGGTGGTTAATAATTAGCAGATAATATAAATATTATGAACATAAATATTAGTTGAGCAGGTGACATTGTAACCCAGAGATTTGCAGCGATAAGCAGTTTGGTAAAAGAAGAAGCTGATGAAACGCGACAGAAATCTAAATGCAGCCATTCAGAAGCACAGAATATGTACTCATGAAATGGTAAGGTTTAGAATCTAATAATACATATTAAACCTCTTTAACATTATTAAATTTACATGCTGAATTACTGATATGTGTTGGTTTTGAGTCACAGTGCTATTTCAAAGTTTAATTTCAAACAGTTTATTTAATTTTTAAGATCTGAGGTGAACAATCTGCTGCTGCTTTCAGTAGTATTGCAATAAATGTCATGTAAAATGGCATTCAAGCTCACTTTGTTAGCATTTAACACTGAATAAAGCATAGGAGGTGTACCTGATGTGATCACTGTCAGTTTTCTGTTGTTCAGCTGCAAGAAATAGAAGCCGTTTCTAATATATCAATTTGAGGTGTTGGTTAGAACAAAGACTCCTTTTAATATTCTATCGCGTGCCATCAATCTGGCAACCTGCACTTGCGTTTGCTTTGATCCAGGAATGCAATACCTAGTTCAATCATTGGGTGTCAAATATACTTACTGCACCTTTAAGCTGTGTGTCTTGTTTATTTCCGTTCTTTTTTTAGTAACAACAAATCTACAGTATTAAAGGACAGTTCAACCAAAACTTTTAATTTAGTCATCATTTTCTCATCCTCAGCCTACATAACTGTTGAAAACAAAAGAAGATATTTGAAAAATGTAAGATACCCACTGACTTCCACAGTAGTTTTTTTCTCCTTCTATTTGTTGTCTCTATTATGGCCTTTTCACATGTTTATTTTGTGTTCAACTCAAGAAATAACCCATACAGGTTTTGGTATAACACTGTCAGTAAATGTTTATATTTGGGTGAACTATCCCCTCAAGCTCCAACAATGACCAAATTAATTCAAAAAGAAGTTTAAGTAAACCAATTGTTTTCAATCACTTTGTTTACATGGACATCAGTATTCAAATTGTTTGCCTTAATCTAAAAAGGACAATAATATGATTAAGGTGTTTAGTTGCTTTTTGAATGCTCCTTTCATGATCCTGTTTTATTTGTTAAAACACATAATTTGATTAATTGCTTCACCACGCTATTCACATTTCCTTTGGAGTTTCATGTAATTTTGGGTGTTTATTTTTAATTTGTAGACTTTAACTGCTGTTTGGCACTTTCACTTTCATTCAGGAACATTTCATGCATGCCCCCCTTGACAAAGAGATATTGAATGCGAGTATGAACTACTGGAAGAGTGTTATTTAAGTAGAATTTGATCCTTTACTGACTCCGTAGGTGCAGAAAATAGTGTCAAACAGCCATGTGTGTATGGAATATCATGTCGCAAAATGTCTGTACTGCACTTCAATAATGCGACTAAAATTTGCGTACTCCACATGTCTTAATAATTCGATTTCTGTTTAGTTCGATCATAACCTTAATCAGATTAAATAAATCAAAAATCGCTGTTCACACCCACATAGCGAAACTTCGCTGGCCCATATCTGGCCCACACCATCAGCATTTGCTTGGCCCACATGCCGCAGTGAATTACGGTACATGACTGGACCAAGTCTGGCCTCCATTCAGAGGCAAACATAGACCATATCTGGGCCAAGTCTCAGCCAAGTTAATTACCCATAACTGGGCCTGAACTGGGCCAGATATGTTGGTGTGTCATGACTGCAAAGAATTTTATAAACCTATTAATTGCTTTATGGCCACGCTTTTTCTTGAAGCAACCTGATTGATAGAATTTTTTCTTAAAAGTGGGTCAAGATAGGCCAAACTTTTGTGGCCCACATTTACATTTTTAACATCTGGGTCAAATACTACATTTAATATCTCACCCAAGTCTTGCGTGCAGCCTGTAAGACAGTGCCACCTCTGCCAAACCTGGACCATGTTTGGCCCACATGCTGTATGTCAGTGCCGGGCGAATGCCTGCTGTGCAAGCTTTATGCCAAATCTGGGCCAGAATTCTTTGCTACCTGGGCATGGTAGACTCTTAATCAGAGTATTGTCGTAATCGTATTAAAATCAAATGGTGTCCATGTAAACATACTCATTGAACCACAAATGAATCTTTTAGACTGAACAGTTTGTCTCTTGACTCAGAGTGACTCAGTGATCCATTTGCCGTTTGCAGTTCACTGGAGGAGAAGATTATGAGAATAACAGGTTAAAATGTCAAACCTAAACATATTATGTGAATTCAGAAGACGTGAAATCATATGCATTATTGTAATATCCTTTTGTTGATGTTCATGTTTTAGCCGAGGCCACTGTGAACTGTAGGATTCGTTTTTATTCCTAGCACAGAAGATTTAAAGTCATACTTTATGCGATTGAAATGGAATTGAGTGAGTAAATGATGACAGAAATTAAATTTTGGTCTGAACTATTCCTTTTAACCTGGCCAAGGTCTAGGCATTTGCTTTAATTAAAACAGACCCTGTCTTGTTATGCGTAAGCATGAAATGCTGTCCGCCAAATAATGCATTGATTAAGAGCGTTTGCTGCACCTTTTTTTTTTGTGTGTGGCACGGGAAGTCCTGGAAAGGTTAACCTACCCTTTTGTAATCTTGGCAGAATATTAATTTATTCAGATAGCTGACTGCTCAGGGTGACCTTTGAGAAGAAAAGGCAGGAGGGATCAGCTCAACTGTAACAGCTTGACATTTTGACTAACATAGATAAAAGAGAAGAAGAAAAAACATTTTACAGTACTGTTAAATTGACTGTTTAAATTCATAGCAGTGTCATCCTCCCTCACACGCTTTAGCCGGGCTATAAAAATCACATCCTGTCATGTTCGCACTCTTTTAGGCTCACTGGGTTGACTTAATATAGTGTAATGTGAACACTAAAGCCCACAAGATCTGCTGGCTTCATTGTGCAGCTCTTTGTATTAAGCATGAATGCATAATACACGTGAATGTATAAATGCGAGGGCGCAAATTATGTCTAAACCTGCCGGGGATGTTTTCTAATCAGACTGAGAGGCAGGTATGTGGCCTTAGAATGATAATTAGATAGATACAATAGGTTCAAGGGTACAGAGCCCAATCAATGTACCGCAGTGCAACTGGAAACGAGTGTGTGTTTGTGTCTTTGTTGTGTCCGTTGTGCAGATAAACCAGAAGTGAAGATTGTGGTGGGATTCCCAGAGGGTTTGACCAGAGAAGGAGAAAATCTCGAGCTGACATGCAAAGCTAAAGGAAAACCACAGTGAGTCCGACACAAGGCCCTCGAGCCACTTTACTCATTTCAGATGAATTTGTTTGCTTGCTTTATCATGCAGATAATAACAGATGATAACTAGAATAGCTTGGATATATAGACAGGTATGCAAATGCAAGGTTTAGAAGTTAGATTTCAAAACTTGTATTTATAAAGTCTCTTGCTTCTATAAAATATAGTTGTTGTTTTTTTCATAGACAGACAAACCTTGATTTTAGTATGTGTATATTTTGAATTATATATAATTATGCATTTAATTGCTTTTGAGTATTTTGTGTTTTGATTTTTTGGACCAAAAAGTAATCAAATGCAATTTAGTTTCTGGCTAGATGTGAGTATATCACATAACACCTGTCATATTTGGCTCATTGAAACTGAAAAGTCACCTTTGTGCTTAATGCAAACCACTTTAAAGTCTGCCTGAACCAGAAGTTGCTAAGACTTTTATTTCAGGATGCATGGGCAACTATAGGGTGTGGGAGGTGGTGAGGTTGGGGGTTGTTTTGACAACTCTAAGTGCCCCAATCCATTTTAAGGCCACCAGAGTTACTATTGAGGGGCCAAATCAATCCCCAAACACCCCCCAGGCTCTTCACTTTCGTCAGCAACAAACTTCCCTGCCTTCAAGAATGTTGGGGCCCCTGTGAGGATGTTTATGTACTTTTGAATACTGAAACTAAATATAAAGTATGGGGTTTGGCGTTCTGTTTGTGCATCATTCACTAGTAGCAAACTAGGTAAAAAGAGGTAAGAATATTATAGCTGAAGCCGTCAAACTTACACTACTGGTCAAAAGTTTGGGGTCAGTTTTTTTTTATTATTTTCTTTAATAATTTAAATAAAACTATTCTGTTCATCAAGGTGGCATTTATCAAATGTAAAAAAAATATGTTAAATAGTTAAATATTTATTAAGTATTTATTTATTACTTATTGTTTGTAGTTTCAAATGAAATTATTACTCTGCTCATAATTATTGTTAATTTTTATAAAATTACCATTAAGAGTAATAATAATAATAATAATAATAATAACAATAATAATAATAATAATAATAATAATAAAGAGTGATTTTTGAAGGATCATGTGACTGAAGACTGGAATAATAAAGCTGAAAATTCATCATAATATTAAATAATAAATGATTAAATTAAATTATAAACTACCTTTGAACAGTTATTTTATAGTGCAATAACATCTCACAATTTTACAATGTGTACTGTATGTTTAATTAAAGAAATGCAGTCTTGGTGAGCAGAATAAGCTTATTTTAAAACATTTAAAAATCCTACTGCCCTCAAACTTTTGAACCGTAGTGTACCTCAACAGAGAAGGACCGCCACTCCAATCACAGAGGCAAATAATCAGACATTGATTGAAGAATACCAAAACAAACGTTTCTTCTTTCAGTGTATTAACTTGCATGGATTAATTGTTCACCTAATGTATAACAATCTGTGATATAGCAAAATAAACTTTTTTATTGTAAGTAAAATACACCATTAGATATTGAAAACTAAATGTTAATATTAGACAAAAGAATGTGCAGTGGGCAGCATGGTGGCTCAGTGGTTTGCGTTGTCGCCTCACAGCAAGAAGGTCACTGGTTCAGGTCCAAGCTGGACCAGTTGGGATTTCTGTGTGGAGTTTGCATGTTCTCCCCATGTTTACATGGATTTCCTCCGGGTGGGCCGTGTCCCCCACAGTATAAAGACATGCGGTATACTGTAGGTGAATTGAATAAACTAAATTGGCCGTAGTGTATGTGTGTGAATGAGCGTGTATGGATGTTACCCAGTTCTGAGAAATCCTGCATAAAGCGTGCAACTACTGAATCACATGGGACTTGCATTGGTTCTGTGATTGAACATATCTCAGACCCAAAACTGCCTTAGACACTAAACAATGCATTGATCAGTTCCCTTTATATTTATTACACTTTATATGCCAGGTACACATATTCTATTATTTATGGTTAATTATGCCTGATGCAAACAGCTTGAAGAAATTTTATCAATACATTGGATGCATGCATAAGTCAGCGCAACAGCAGCCTAATACTCCCACTGCTGTCTAATCAAACAAACAAGATTGAGCTGCACTTTCTTAAATGATTTCTTGTGGATGTATGTGTCTTTGTATTTACAAATTACATGACTTTTAATAATAAAAAAAAATAATAATAATTAATTGCCATCAGGATTAAACAGACACAAAAACATTGTGAGATGTTAAATAGAAAAAGGGGAAATGTAAGCTTTTCTCTATTTTTTCTTAACAATTTATTTTGAACATGCAATTTTTAAAATGCACTACTTTTATTTAATTAATGCGAGAACATGCAAATTTAGTCATATGTGTGAAGCTGTTGCATTTTCAGGTGTTTGTTAACCAATAAATATGTTTATTGTTCTTTGAATTGTTCTGTAGGCACTGTAAGCATAGCACAAACTGGACCGTACCGAAACCGTGACCCTAAAACCATGATACATATCGAACCGTGTGTAGATTAAACCATTGCACCCCTAATATATATATATATATATATATATATATATATATATATATATATATATATATATATATATACACATTCGTTGAAGTCGAATTGTTGAATTATTGTATTGTAGAATTATTAGCCCCGTCATTGAATTTTATTTTACTTTTAAAATATTTACCGTATTAAAATATTTTATCTGTATGTAGGACTTAAACTCTCTTTTGACTCAATGTACAATGTGGAATGACTTAATGTTAAGTCTTACAAATGTTAAGTCTTATAAATCTTATAAATGCAAAATTTATAAGATGATAATATTTAAAGTAATCTCTCAATGTGGTTTACTAAGTATTGTTTAAGACAATAATACATAATATTTTGAGCAGATTTATTGTAATGGTTTATGATCAGTCACAGACCCTTCCTCTTCAATTTATGCTTATATTTTGTTAATTCAAACTATTAAGTAAATGTGGACCAGACATTCAGTCAGACAGACAGACAGACAGACAGACAGACAGACAGACAGACAGACAGACAGACAGATAGACAGATAGATAGATAGATAGATAGATAGATAGATAGATAGATAGATAGATAGATAGATAGATAGATAGATAGATAGATAGATAGATAGATAGATAGATAGATAGATAGATAGATAGATAGATTAGATCTAGATTACTTTAACAGTAAAAAACGGTAATATTTTGCAACAGAAATCAGCTGATATGTGGAGTAAACAAAAAAGTGTTTGCAGCTGAGCTTTGATAGCATTGTGTGCATTTGTTTGCAGGTGGTGGTTTTATAGCAGCGCTAAAGTTGTCCTGAATAAAGCGCATTATCCTCTCTGCCTCTGTCTGAACATTTTCACACTGAGCACTAAATGATTACTCTGATGTTTTACAGGCCTCATCAAATTAACTGGCTCAAAGTGGATGATGATTTCCCCTCCCACGCCTTGGTAACTGGCTCTGATCTCTTCATCGAAAACCTTAACAAGTCCTATAACGGAACGTACCGCTGTGTGGCATCTAACTTAGTGGGAGAAGCCTACGATGATTACATTCTTTATGTATACGGTATGTACTTCAACTTAATCTGCAGCTGTAAACAACAATCCATGAGAGCAGCGTTTCCCAGACAGCTAAATCTATAGGCTCGGACAAAATGACACCGTTAATGGCTAGTTTTCAGAATCAGTCTAGGTCTTAATCTGTGTCTGGACAGCAAGCCCTTGATGTCGGCTTGTAATGTTGTGTTGTGACTCGAGGATTTCAAGTCCTCATATATTTTCGGTTTCAAAGCTCTGTGTTTTGCCCTCTTGTTTGATGTGTTGTGTAAGGCAGAACCGTTTAACCCTCTATTGCTCGGGTTTTTCTTCATTTGGTGCCAATAAAATTGATTATTTAGGATTAGTAACTAGTTTTGATCACACAATACAGTGTAATTGTTTCGGGAGTTAGTAAATCTGCCTTTATTAAAGCATTTTTATTGTGTTTTTTTTTCCATCCATCAAAAACATGATTTTCATTTCTTAGTAAGCAGGCTTTTCTCATTTTGAACATATAAATTATTTGAATGTTTTGAGGAATTTGCTTAAATATGTTTGTTGCCTAAAGCAATTCTGTGTGATAGTGGGATGGATATGAACGTAGAGGATATAAATCCACTATATTGCACTTTATTTATTTACTTTTCTATTGAAGTATGAACCTTTTTAGCATTTAAATATTTTTGTTTGTTTGTTTTTTTATGATTTAATACCTCATAACTATAAAGACTTCTGGACCAGGGAAAATAGAAAGTGTAAGCTGAGAAAATATTATATGCTATTCCTTCTATGCCAATGAAGGACTACTGAGACATTCCAAGCACAAGATGAGTCCTCCTGGCGTGGCAGAGTTCATCACAGCTCCAAATACACATCTCTGCCATTTGTCTTACAGTAACCATGTACTTTTCACCATACACAATTTGTCTGCTTGTGATCTTCCTTCATGTAACTTTGTCATGTTTGGTGTCATTTGACAGTTTATGACTTCAGCATTGTAGTGGTGAAAACAATAGAGACATTGATTGCTTGTATTTCAATATACAATCTGTTTACTATTATTGAGTCATGGCCTGAGGAGAGTATGGTAATGTACTTATCCCCCACCTTATTCTTCAACTTTACTTTGATGTTCAGCTAGTTTTGGGGGTTTGGTATTTGTTTGACAATGCTTTGCTTAAGGTATAAAAAGGGAAGGTAACTGTTTATGTATGAGAATGGCTTTTGCTCTGTGTCTAGCCCCATATGTTAACAAAGGCAGTTTCACTGTCTTTGTTGCTCAGCAGCAAATAAGTTACAGCTAATTTGTTTATACAGTATGCTAGCTTGTTTCATTCTACTGTCTGTATATATAAACATGTACAGTGCATCCGGAAAGTATTCATAGCGCTTCACGTTTTACAAATTTTTTTAATGTTCCAGCCTTATTCCAAAATGGATTAAATTAATTTATTTCCTCAAAATTCTACACACAATACCCCATAATGACACAATAAAACAAAATTTAAATTGTTTCAAATTTATTAAAAATTAATAACCTAAAAAATCACATGTACATAAGTATTCACAGCCTTTGTCATAAAGCTCTAAATTGAGCTCAGGTTCATTCTGTTTCCACTGATCATTCTTGAGATGTTTCATCAGCTTAATTGGAGTTTGCTTGTGGTAAATTAAGTTGATTGGACATGATCTGAAAAGGCATACACCTGTCTATATAAGGTCCCAGGGTTGACAGTGCATGTCAAAGCACAAACCAAACATGAAGACAAAGGTGTTGTCTGTAGACCTCCGAGACAGGACTGGAAGGTTACAGAAAAAAATTCGGCTGCTCTGAAAGTTCCAGTAAGCGCAGTGGCCCCCATCATCCATAAGTGGAATATGTTTGGAACCACCAGGACTCTTCCTAGAGCTGGCCGGCCATCTAAGCTGAGTGATCAGGGGCAGAAGGGCCTTAGTCAGGGAGGTGATCAATAACCCAATGGTCACTCTGTCTGAGCTCCAGAGTTCTTTTCTGGAGAGAGGAGAACCTTACAGAAGGACAACCATCTGTGCTGCAATCCACCAATCAGACCTGTATGGTTGAGTGGCCAGACGGAAGCCACTCACTGCCTTGAATTTGCCAAAAGGCATCTGAAGGACTCTCAGACCATAAGAAACAAAATTTTCTGGTCTGATGAGACTAAAATTTAACACTTTTGAGTGAATGCCAGGCATTACATTTGGAGAAAACCAGGCACCGCTCATCACCAGACTAATACCATCCCTACAGTGAAGCATGGTGGTGGCGGCATCATGCTGTGGGGATGTTTTTCAGCAGCAGGAACTGGAAGACTAGTCAGGATAGAGGGAAAGATGAATGCAGCAATGTACAGAAACATTCTGAATAAAAACCTGCTTCAGAGTGCCCTTGACCTCAAACTGGGGCGACGTTTCATCTTCCAGCAGGACAGTGACCCAAAGCACACAATGCCAAAATATCAATGGAGTGGCTTCACAACAACTCGGTGAATGTCCTTGAGTGGCCCAGTCAGAGTCCAGACCAAAACCCCATTGAATATCTCTGGAGAGATCTGAAAATGGCTGTACACCATCGCTGCCCATCGAAACTGATAGAGTTCGAGAGGTACTGCAAAGAGGAATGGGCAAAAATTCCCAAAGACAGGTGTGCCAAGCTTGTGGCATCATACAGTATTCAAAAAGCCAAAGATGCATTAACAAAGTATTGAGAAAAGGCTGTGAATACTTATGTACATGTGATTTTTCAGGTTTTTTATTTGTAATAAATTTGCAACAATTTCAAAAAATCTTTTTTCACATTGTCATTATGGGGTATTGTGTGTGGAATTTTGAGAAAATAAATTAATTTAATCCATTTTGGAATAAGGCTGTAACATAAAAAAATGTGGAAAAAGTGAAGCGCTATGAATACTTTCCGGATGTAACAACTTTAATGGAGTCAGATTAATTACAATGGAGTCAGATTAATAATTGATTTAAAAAAGACATTCTTTAACTGCTTTCTGTTTCCGATTATTGGTTCAGAATAGCAGCGAAAGCTTCAAGCCCTACAAAAGAAAGAAAAGAAGGAAAGAAATGTCACTCTGGAATATTCACAAACATTTAAAAAATAAAAACATGTCTTTGAATGATTTCTTTTAAGCACCACATGGCCTACCTAAAAAGAATCCATCCCTATCCCAAATTATTTTTTTAAATTTGTCTTTGACTCTACTAATGAGGTCCTTTTTATGCAAGACAAGTGAATTCCAAATTTCGTTTCAACATTGTTTTGGTAATGCGTGCAATAGAGGGTTAATTGTTTTACTGAATGCGCTTCACCTGAGAGTTTTTCATAGTACTACTCTTATTAACGCAGGAAGTGCATTGTGTTCAGTGCATGTTTAATCCTTAACAAGGCCTGACAGCTGGATTTTTCAAAGCCCAGGCAATAATTGCTATGACAGTGGCACTTGAAGCCTGGGATTTAACAAAGCTTTGCTTTGCTATAGAAGAATTGAAGTGTTGTTATTGTTTAAAGCAGGTTGTGTTTGGGACCGCTAACTGTCCAGCAGCTGCAGCTATTACATGCTGTCCTGTTGAGCTGAAGACATTAGCCTAAAGAGATGGAAGAGGGTAGCTCGTCATTGAGGCGTTTGTCTCCGCAGTTATTAGCCTCTGATAAAGCTGATATCAGAGGCAGGTGCTTGGGGATGATGTCATCAGCGTCCCATCTGCAGATGGGAGAGTTTACGTGCCTCTCATGCCTGGAAGCGGTTCCACTTCCAGCTCGGCTCAATGTCTGTCACCTCTACCTGAGCAAACACCACCTGCTGATTACTGCACTTCCTCTCATTCCCACTCAGCCTCAATGGGAAAATGGGCCTCTAACAACAGTTTTGCAAAACTCCACAAGCGTACACAGTTCACTGCAGTTTTCAGCTGAAATGGACACAAGAGGCAGCAAATTTGACACTTTTCACTTTTCACTCTGCTGTTTTAAGTTAATATATATATATATATAATCATGGTATTTTGAAGAAAGCTGAAAACCTGTATCCATTGACATCTATAATAAGAAAAAACAAAGTCATTGGTTACAGGTTTCCAACATTTTTCAAAATACATTCTTGTGTGTTCACCGTAACAAAAGCAATTCCAATTGTTTTGGAACAAGATCAAGGGTGAGTAAATGATGGCAGAATATTTTTTCTTGGGTGAAATATCTTTTTAACTAAAGCCCAAGCAAGAATATTAGATCAACTTACATATTTTTGCTTTCCCAACAGTTTATTAATTGCCATTTTCATACAGAGAGTCAGATTTAGTGTAGGTGGTATGTTATTTTCAGATAATAACGCATAAACATTTTAGTGCCAGTTGATGTTGCAGTAGCTTTACATTTCTGCATCATACATACTGTTGCATATTCAGACACTTTGAAACAAAGTGATTCAAAATAAAATATGCACTTTATTAAGATTTACTTTTAAAAAAAAGTGTTTGATGTTTTGGGTTCAACCAGTTTGGGTGGATGTTTGTTAGCTCAATCTATTAGTGAGAGCCAGAGAGTGTAAACATTTTGTCAAACTAATTTTGTGGCATGCATTTGTAAAGCAGTTTAAGAAAACATTGCCACATATACACATTTATATTTGTAATCTGAACTCGAAAAATGTGCTACTTGTTCAAACTACCAATTTAATTATTTTATTTTAAATCCACTTCAATTTGTCGTCAAGTCAAGTCGAGCTTTATTGTCATTCTGCTACATGTGTGCACATATAGAGGAACGAAATGTCATATCTCACAGGACATTGGTGCTACATAGATTAATCACAAATACAAACACAACACTGGACATAAGAGCTATTATTAAAAAAAACTGCATAACTAACATATAAAATAAAATAAAATAAATAGATAAATAAATAAACATGCTGTGCTATGTAAAATAAAAAAATTATGTTAAGTACTGAGGAAATATACTATATAAAGTAAACAGAATTTAAATTAAATGTGTGAAATCTGACTTTATAAGAACGTGTTACCACTAACCGTCTATTTTTTACAACTGGCCCCTCAGGTGGGGTAAATAGTAACATTTTTCCTCCTGGCACTTTTGGCAATACTGCACAGAAACCATAGGTCCGCCGATCATACTTTCAGTGCTCATTTATAGGTGAGGCTTATGTGTTGTTGGTAAAACAATATGGTTTGTTTAACCCCATTACTTTGTTCATTATTTGGCCAAAACCAAAAAGTGTAACTGTAAAAGTGCCCCACTCTCCCCTACTCCTACAAATTAGAATTTGTTTTCAACTCTGGAGTTTAAATAAATGGAGTTTAAATAAATCGTCAACAAGTGGTTTGTCAAGCCCACTCACCTGAATGAAGCACAATTAAAATGCACAATGTTTCCAAGAGACATGGAGTGATTAAGAAAGAGTCCATAGTGCAAATCTACAACCTGGTGCAAGAGTTAGAGAGACGAGAGGATGTCCTTCCACAGGTGGTTTGTTAAGCCCACTCACCTGTATGGGACATATTCAGGAATGCATGGATGGTGTGGGTGGATGGGATTTCAGAGGGGGGTATTGACTGTAGTTGAGGGCTCTAACAGCCTGTGGGAAGAAGCTATTGAGTATCTAACCGAGCAGGCTTTAATACTTCGAACTTAATCAATTCGTGTTGGGACAACATGTAGGATTTGTGAACCCAGCATTTTTTACAGTTGTATTGCCACTCACTGGACACTGAAACATGCAGCTAAAAAAAACCATAATATTTTTTTTCCACAAATGTTGCCACAGGCGTGTGTTTTCCCTGATTTTTCAGAGAAGCTAGGATTTTGCTTATTTGCACCATGTGGGCGTCTCAGAAAAGTGGAGATTTATTGGTGTCTGGCTTCTTATAAGTGGCAGTTTTTAGTCATAATCTCCCGAGCATTGTGTTATATGAGAGTAAGGACTCTGTGAATTATTTTCAGCCATAATAAACCTTATTACATTGGAAACGATATGCATTTGTAGCGTTACCCTGAGAGTTGTTTTTCTCTTTAGCACGGCCCAAATTGCTCACGCTTTGCAGTAAATAAAATCGTTGTCTTGTGGTGGATTTCTAAATCAATTTACGCTGCGATTTTCGAGCATGGCCCACCTCAGAGGACTGGAACAAGTGGAAAGACCTCTTGTAGCTTGATAATCCCAGCCACACTATACTTCTCCAGCCTGTCAGGGTAACTTTTAATGCTGCTCCTCGGGGGACGGCAGCTTTGCTCCGGCTACAGTGCATTTCCTTTTACTGCCATAGTAAAACAGTGACTTGTGTTGAGCAAACGCTTACAGCTCCTCCGTCTTTCATTTCGTTTTGTCATTCGCTTTTTTTCATGAGGCGTTGAACAGGAAGATGCGATCAGAGCAGATGGTTATGTCCTAAAATCACAAAACGTGCGTAGTGTAATGCTAGAGAAACACCGGGGATGCCAAGACAATGGTTGTAGTGTTGTGTTTTCTCCATTCTTGCCGTTACAGCTTTCAGGGTTTTCACAAAAGGAGACCGTTTTGATGTAGGATCAAATGTTTTTGAAAGCTAATGTGTATTTGCAATGGGACAGATACATGTCACAACCTGATAAGCTTGTAGAGTAGATGCTGAGAGTGAAAACTCATCCTGTGTTACCGAAGCCTCTGGCACGTACAGGAGTCAGTTATTTACTAGAAAAAAAAAGGGGCAGAGAGGGTGTTTTATTTGTTTTGAATCTTGGAATTGGAATTAGATGGAGAAAACAAAAGTCATAACAATAATAATATTAAAAATAAGAATAATAATAGCAGTAAATATATGTTAAAAAATAGGCAGGGTATTGTTTTTGTTTTGCTTGATAAGATGTGAAGTATATTTTATGGGTTTTCTGAATGTTTTACAAAGCTATTTATCATATAAATAATTCTCAAACCTATTAAAAAAATTAATAACCAAATGCATATATGGCCAACATAATATCGTAACATCCTATTATAATTTTCTAAAATGATATATTATTCATTCATTCATTCATTTTCTTTTCAGCTAAGTTTCTTTATTATTCAGGCATCACCACAGCAGAATGAACCGCCAACTTATCCAGCATATGTTTTACGCAGCGGATGCCCTTCCAGCTGCAACCCATCACTGGGAAACATCCATACACACACATTCACACATATACACTACAGACAATTTAGCTTACCCAATTCACATATACACCTATAGCACATTTCTTTGGACTGTGGGAGAAACCGGAGTACCCGGCGGAAACCCACACGAACACGGGGAGAACATGCAAACTCCAGACAGAAATGCCAGCTGACCCAGCTGAGGCTCGAACCAGCAACCTTCATGCTGTGAGGCGAACGTGCTACCCACTGTGGCACTGCACCGGCCTACATTATTATATTTTATTATATTATATTATATTATATTATATTATATTATATTATAAATATTAGGCTTTTTATTTTGCTTTGAAACAAGTATCTAATGCTCATCAAGTCTAAATATTATACATTTATACTTTTAAAAATATTTTAGATTAAATATTATTTTTGATCAGAAATTATTATTTTTGTAGCAGCAATGTTTGTATTCAATATTTATATTTGATTATGTTTTTAGACGCAGTTTAGTCCTGTTCAATTCTGAATTGCGGCAGCACGGTGGCTCAGTGGTGAAGGTCGCTGGTTCGAGTCTCGGCTGGGCCAGTTGGCATTTCTGTGTGGAGTTTCCACGTTCTCCTCGTGTTCACGTGAGTTTCCTCCTGGTGCTCCGGTTTCCAACACAAGCCAAAGACATGCAATATAGGTGAATTGAAATAGCTAAATTGGCCATAGTGTATGTGTGTGAATGTGAGAGTGTACAGGTGTTTCCCAGTAGTAAAACATATGCTGGATAAGATTGCGGTTCATTTCTCTATGACAACCCCTGATAAATAAAGGGACTAAGCCGAAAAGAAAATGAATGAATGAATGAATGAATGAATGAATGAATAAATGAATGAAATCTGAATTGCAGCATCAGATGATCATTAACTCTCAGAAAAAAATATGTATTAGTAATAGTTTTCTTTCTTTCTTACTTTGCTAGGGAGGGAGTCTTTTTTTAAAGATTACTTAATGAATAGAAGGTTTAAAAGAATTGCATTTATTTAAAATAGATATATTTTTGCAACATAATGCATGCATTCACTGTCACTTTTTGATACGTTTCTATATCAACTGTGCAAAATGTAACTGCACATTAATATTAAAAAGCAATTTGTACATCTGTCCTGTTTTTTTTTTTTGTAAATCTAACTAATTTAAATATTACAACATCTAAAACATTTATCTTACCTGACAAACACTTTTTGTTTTATAACAACACCATCGTTGTACATTACAACATTGCACTATGATCTACATCACATTTTTTCATCACATCACACGTTACTACTCAAATTCCAGAGAAAGAAAAGAACATTGGGCTCCAAATCTAGTTTTAAGTCTTTATGATATACAGCTAAAGTCAACTCCGATTCAAGAAAAGGACGGAAGTAATATCTTCTCTTTGGTAAATGTGTTGTAACTGCATTGCTCCGGGGGATGTCTATGTCATGACTTTCGAAGATTTTTTTTTTTAGGTTGTAAAGCTGCAGGGTTAAAATCCAACTTGATCCTGGTTCTAGTAGTGGTGGGTGGTTTAGTCCGCAAACTACAGCTCTGTGAATCTAAAGACCAAAGCTTAAGTCCTTTCAGAGCTACTTTTGTTAGATATTTTGCCCTTGAGGGCAACCTTCTTTCACTTCAAGGGCACCAAATGACTGCCCTTCATCTCTAGTTGTGATATAAGCACAGATATACAGTTAAATTAAGTGTTTGTACTGGCTTTAACTGACATTTTTAACCTCACTTTACATTGATATCTACTGAATGGTGGTCAGGGCTGGCCCTAACCAATTTGGCGCCCTAGGACAGATTTCAGGTGGCACCCTGTCGCATCACAGTAAATTCCACTGCTAGTGTACATATAAGAAATGTATTAGCTTTGTCTTGGACATTCTCTTATTTAAACAAAGCAATTGTATATTCAAAATACTTAGAAAGAAGTTTTTTCAACTGTGGGACTGAGAAACCTCAGCAGCACATCTGAAGACAGAAGAGGAATCCCAGTTAAAAAAATATGCAGCGCTCATGCATTGTGAAACCTGATCTTATTTTAACTAAACATGCTATGAAGCAGAAAGGAGGGATGAAAAGTCAGGGAGGTAGGATTAGGCCTAAAAAATGTATGAGTCTGGTCTAAAAGACAACAGATAATTCTCATTTATTCACTCATTTTCTTTTCGGCTTAGTCACTTTATTTAATCAGGGGTTGCCTCAGCGGAATGAACCGTCAACTATTCCAGCATATGTTTTACACTGTGGATGCGCTTCCAGCTGCAACCCAGTACTGGGAAACATCCACATTCACACTCATACACTACAGCTAATTTAGTTTATTCAATTCCCCTATAGCGCATGTCTTTGGACTTGTGGGGGAAACCGGAGCAACCCACATCAACAAGGGCAGAACATACAAACTCCACACAGAAATGCCAACTGAACTAAATTAATAGGCTATTCCTGCAAAGGACTTCTTAAATGATCTTAGCATATCACTTCAGTTGTGTCTTTGTGTTACAGTTACATTTAGGACAAATTTCTGTTATTTATTTAGAATATTAATTGTATAATAATAATATGTCATGATTACCAGCGATCTCTAACCCCCAGAGGTCGCTGGTAAGCACTCACTTTCACATGTACTACATCTTATGAACTACATATTCAGTCATGCCACACACACACACCTGCTCCAAGTCGCCACTGATTGGACTCCCACAGCTGATGCTTCTTCTGGACTGATTTCCACACTACTTAAGCAGCACACGCAGTCATTCACATTGCCGAGTCTTGTTTACCTGTAAAGTGACAATTCAATGCAGTTTCCTTTGCCAAGTTTGTCTGTTTGTCCCTGTTCACTGCCTGTCCTATGACCTCTCGCCTGTTATAGTGACTACGATTCTGGATTTCCTTAATTCATCTGTTTGCACCTGTGTTGACCCTTGCTTGCCTGACTACCGAATAAACCTGCACTTGGATCCTATTGTTGTCTCTGTCACTCCACGTGTTACATAATAATTCCAAAAATTATATTAATACTTTTTTTATTTAAAACAAATCTAAATATTTTCATATATATTTATTTAAAACACTTATTATAAATAAATAGGGGATGGGGGGCTTTTGAGAAGAGGCCATGGTACTGGTCCAATGCAAAAGACAGTGATGACATCAGAAAACAACTATGCATAATTCTGAATAGTTTCTAAATGAAATGATGAGATGATTAATTATGCTATACACATATTCTTGCACTCCGCCATTGACTACATATAAATAGACTTTTTTCAAATTTAAAAAAAATGTCATTATCAGATTCTCTCTTGCATATTCAACATGTAGGGCAGATATACTGCCACTCACAATCAGTAAATGTTTATTCTCAAACAGAAGACTCACACTGTGGACACAGGCATAGTCAATCTCTCCAATGTCTCTTATCAAAATATTACCTGAACATTAATTTTTAAACAAACCTCATTCTATCTTCACAAGTTTATAATATTGCTTGAATTTGTGGACTTACTAGTCCAGTCATTATCCATTCTGAATGTTGACTGGATTTAAAAATAACTCTTCATTAAAACCATATTTGGGCTTATATTGACTTAATATAATATGCAACTCCAAGCAACATTATTACAACATTTTTGCTATTCCATCATTTATTTACTTGAATTTTACACTTTTACACACTCTTTACACTCTCCAAACACTACCCCCCAACATCAGAAGCTTATCTGGGAAAAGTTTATCATACCAAACACGTCCATCATTCAGCATGCATACTGTAGCTAAACTGATTCAGAGGTTGCGACGATCGACGCACAGCTTTCTTTCTAATGGAAAGAAAGTGAATGCTGATGTTTTATATTCATTTTAACATGCTTTCAAGCCAAAATAAAGCGAAAGCACAATTCTCTTGAACAGCTCTTGCAATCATATCACAGGAACGGCTTTGTATTGATGGTACTTTCACTTTCCATATAAAGATTAAACATACGGGGGAGAATATGGGAAAATACTTAAACGGAATGATAGCGGGCAAAAACGGGAGATTTGACAGGTATGCGCCATGCTAATTGGTAATGGCGTTATCAATCCTCGTTCGGATGCAGTGAAATAATCATCTATATTGTAACAAAACCTCTGTCTTTGTCCTGTTTTTCCTCCACTTTCCTTTCTTTTTTGCCTCCCCTGTGCACCAGACAGTTTGGGACGTTTTGACATGCCGAGCTTGTTGACCCATCAAAAAAATTAGGTTTTAGGGTTTTAGGTGATATTAGTATTATCAGTAGTAGGCTTTACACTATGCAACTAAATTAATGTGGGCTTATTCCTTTCTTACCATAGTTTTAAGAATAGTGGAAGTTACTTTTTTTCTTCCCTCATTTCTGGCGCCTCCCTGGATGTACGGCGCCTTTAGCATTTGCCTATACTGCCTATGCCACGGGCCAGCCCTGATGGTGGTCCGGTAGTGTACAACGCAACAAAATTGAAACAAAAAAGCAAACACAGACTCAAAACACACAAAATAAGATTACAACACAATAACATTAAAAAAGCTTAACATACGCTAGCTGATAAACGTAAGCTCACAACATTAAGCCCCAACACAATGACAAATGAAAAACAACTACTATGCAAGTCAATGGTTACTGGGTTTAAGCTTTCATTAAAATATCTACTTTTGTACTTTTCTACTTTGTTCAACAGAAGAAAGAACTCCTAAAGGTTTATAACCACTTGAGGGTGAATAAATAGTAAGTGAATGTTCTTTTTTGAGTGAACTTTGAGCCACAACACAACAGAAATGCTCCCAACCACTAGGGGCAGTGTTGGCATGGAACGCTGAATATCTCAAGACATCTCAAGAAATTTTTAACCTAATTTATTGATTATATTTTGTAATCTGATTTGTATAAAGTTTCAATATTTTAGCATATTTTATGCGACTATCAGATGTGCTCCAAAAATGATGTTCCCAAATCAGCTTCTATACACGCAATCTGAGAAGCAGCGAGAATAGAATGATTACGAGCTTGAGTAAGTTATGAACAGACAAATATACACAAAAGATACTAAGTTATCTGGATTGGTTCATTTGATATTAAACACAGCTATTTATGTCTTAAATAAGCATAAGTAATAATCAAAAACTTGCCATTTTGGATATGTGCATTTTGTCTTAAAGTGAGGTTTATTGATAATCAAATGAAAATGAGAGATTCACTTCACTTAACAAATGTTATGCTTAATGTCGTTGGGTTGTGCGTTTACATGTTGGCTTCTTTAATGTTATTGAGTTCAGGTTTGCTTTTTTAAAATGTTGCTGTGTTGTGAGCAGTGATGGTAATAATTATAAATAAACAGCATTACTAATGGAAATAAATTAATTACTGTTTCCCCTGTTACAAAGCTGTTACTGTTACTCACAATCAAATGCATTATATACAGTAATTGATATATAATTATCAATAGAGCTCACTGAAGCGTTCCTCTGAGTAGGTTATATCCACCCTTATCTCTGTTGGCATGCTTTGTGTGTGTTGTGTGTTTTGGGGGTGTGTGGGACAACCACATAACTGATGAAGATTGGCATGTGTGTGTGTAGGGGTGAGACAACCACATAACTGATGATGATTGGCATGTGTGTGTGTAGGGGTGGGACAACCACATAACTGATGATGATTGCCATGTGTGTTTGTGTGTTTGTTGGGAGTAGGAGTGGGACAACCACATAACTGATGATGATTGGCTAAGGATGCAGGTCAAAAAGAGGTAGACGGAACATTTTCAAAGAGGTAGATGGAGCAACTAAAACTATTTAGTATTATTCTGACACGCGGAAATAATAGCAAAATAAGTCATGTTAGTATATTTTGACAAAGTACTTTTACAATCACATTTCCATATTATCCGTGAATGAAACTAGGAGTTCGGCCATAGGGCATCTGTGAGAGAGAGCATGGACTCTGCAGTAATCATGATGAATACCAGGATTCAAGCATAATTAAACACTAGAAGGTTTGTTGAAAGAAACAGGCTTTAATGTAGTATCCATAGGAGGGTAGTAACAAATTACATTTACTTCGTTACATTTACTTGAGTAAAATTGTTGGTTAACGTGTACTTTTTGAGTACATTTAAAAATGTGTACGTTTACTTTTACTCAAGTAAATTATTAGAGAAAAATGCTTACTATTACTTTGCTACATTTGGTGGCGTTCCTCTGTTACTCTCAAATGATCGCAAGGCATCGCATTGGAGAGGTTGTGTCAAGAGAGGTTGCTATAGAGACACATCTCCTGCTTTAGGTTAGAGCGCGTGCCTGTGTTGGAATGATAGCTGAAGTCGAGGAAGATGTGCAAGTTCATACTGCGATCATGTCGAATCACAATCTGTGGTTCTGAGAAACACAGTCCCGCAGTCTGTGCAGTGAGTTTATCAGACCAGGTCACCCATGGCCTCAAGTTCATGTTTTCCAAGATCTCAACAAGAACAGTTTCATAATGCGATGCATGCTGTACATCAAACTGTCATTGCAACATATAGCCTACACTGAAAAAAATTATTCAAAGATGATTCCTTGGATTTACTCAATTTTTTTACGTTAAGTGGTTGTAAACAATTTATTTAAGCTGAATTCAAACAAACAAAATAAGTTGAACATTGCTCAATTTAATTTTTTTGTTTAAATTCAACACAAATAAATTGTTTGCTACAGTTTTGCATGCAACACTTTTTTCAGTGTACATGAATTTCAGCTCCGCAAGTAGTGATAAGTGTCAAAATTATCCCAAGTTGAACCCTATTATTGGTAACTATGGTATAACCAAGTGCTGCTGTTTGATGGAATAATTGACTAGCCCAGTACATATTAGTCATTCACACTGTTAACCATTAAAAAATAACATTTAAGCATTATTTTTAACAGAAAAAGTTAGGGTAATTAGGTAAATCATTAACAATGGTTTGTTCTGTAGACAATAAAAACATATTGCTTATTGCAGCTAATAATATTGACCTTAAAATGGTTTTAAAAACATTAAAAACTGCTTTCATTTTAACTAATATAAAACAAGTAAGAATTTCACCAGAAGAAAAAAATAAATCTTATAGGAAACATTGTGAAACATTTCTTGCTCTGTTACATATACAGTTGAATTCAGAATTATTAGCCCTCCCAATATTTCCCAAATGATTTTTAACAGTGTAAAGAAATTTTTCACAGTATGTCTGATAATATTTTTTCTTCTGGAGAATGTCTTATTTGTTTTATTTAGGCTAAAATAAAAGTAGTTTTTAATTTTTTAAACACCATTTTAAGGACAAAATTTTTAGCTCCTTTAAGCTATTTGTTTTCTTCGATAGTCTACAGAACAAACTATCGTTATACAATGACTTAAATGTCACTTTAAACTGTACAGAAGTGTCTTGAAAAATTATCTAGTAAAATATCATTTACTGTCATCATGGCACAAATAAAATAAATCAGTTATTAGAAATGAGTTATTAAAACTATTATGTTATATAAACTATCTTCTCTCCGTTAAACAGAAATATTCTACCCACCTCTGACAGTATCTTATGTAATCTGTGATTCATGAACAGATATAATAAAATAAAGCTGTAATATGTTTACTCTACTTTTGTTATATTTCTTAAGAAACATCCTTTATTTTAATACTTTGTAGTTTGCCAGTTGTGGTAAATATTACAAGTTCTAAACCATCTATTATGTTTTATTGTTCCACTATAGAAATAATCCTATTTACAATAAATGTAAAATTTGATAGATGTCTGTCACAATATGTTTCTTTTAAAACGCATTAGTTACTTTCCATGGCAATTAGTTACATTTATAATGATGTAATTACTCAGTTACTGTTTGTGAGAAGTAACTAGTAATTATAACTAATTTCTTTTAAAGTAGCATGCCTAACACTGGTTGCGAGCTTAGAGTATGTTTACTTTATGCATGTTATCATTATGAAAGTATTTGTGTTGTGCTTATGTTTGCTTTTTTAATGTGGTTGCTATGTGCATTACTGGGTCACCATAGATATGGACTTAAAAATGCTCATTTTCAACTATGGACCTGAAATCTTTTATGGAAACTTCTGAATATCCCTCTACTGAGAGCTTGCAGGCCTATAAAGCACTATAGATCAGTAGAAGTCAATTGTCCCAGTTTTTTTTTTTTTTTTTTTTTTTTTTTAAACTAGGTCACTTACATTTTGTTCGGATGAGCTTTTAAATGGAAAAGAGCAGAAAGTACTTTCTCCAGTAAATGTTCATGGACTTTTTTCCCATCAGACAGATACAGGCTGGTTGTAATGGTTTTCCAGGTTGGTGATTTTGCCTGCAGGATTGGTCCACCGACAGCAAAACCTGCTGATTAGGGACTTCTTTAATGCAATTCATGTACGTTTATCAGCGTTCATCGTTTATCATCATAATGAAGCTGTTGAAATTATCTGGAGATTCCACAGCTGGGAATACGTGACACTGAAGGAAAACTGCACACCATTTTGGATGCTCAAGGTCTGCAGGCTTTGACATTGAAATTGTGTTTTTTCTATCATTCTGTTTACATTTGGCTTCGTTATTTCCGTTTCTCCCCTGCGTCTCGTTTCATCTTTGATGTAAATGTAGTTTGTATCATTGCAAATCCATCTGTGACTCATTACTCTGCATTACCAGAAAACAATATACAAAGCGAAAGTATTTATGAAGCTGCAGAGGTTTGAATGTGTTAATAAGAGCTTTTAATTACATCTGAGGCTCCTTATGTTGACCTAAAGCATGCCGAAATGCAGCCCAAAAAATAGCTAAATACACGTCCGTGCACACAGGAGAATTGATTTCCCCCACTAATCATGGCATCCAGATTAATTAGTGTGTGTCTATTAACACCCCGTCTGCATTTTTTAAGTGTAGCATTCACAGTGGAATATTGCTTGCAGGTGTAGTTCAGGCAGTGCATTTAATTCGTTGCTGGAGCTAAATAATCTAGTCCAGCTAATTGCATGTTTGCTTTTTAGTCTGTCTCTGTTTTAAATGACGCCGTTCACATGTTTTGAATTCCCAGTCACTCTAGAACTGTTTTAGTATTTGATTCAGAAAAACAAAGACATGTACTGTATGTGGATCAATACCCTTATCAGTATTCACCAGCCATTTATTTTTACTGCTGTATATACTTATAAATTAAGTATAAGGGATTAATTAATTAAAAACAATAATAAGGAAATAATATAATATAATATAATATAATATAATATAATATAATATAATATAATATAATATAATATAATATAATATAATATAATATAATATAATATAATATAATATAAAATGATATGATACGATACGATACGATATAATATAATATAATATAATATAATATAATATACTATAATATAATATAATATAATATAATATAATATAATATAATATAATATAATATAATATAACATAATATAATATAATATAATATAATATAATATAATATAATATACAATAATATACAATAATATAATATAATATAACATAATATAATATAATATAATATAATATAATATAATATAATATAATATAATATAATATAATATAATATAATATCATATAAAATAATATAATATAATATAATATAATATAATATAATATAATATAATATAATATAATATAATATAATATAATATAATATAATATACAATATACAATAATATAATATAATATAATATAATATAACATAATATAATATAATATAATATAATATAATATAATATAATATAAAAAGGCGCAAATTTGACAAACTTTTAAAAGATAACATTATTGGCTGAATTTGTGTTTATCAGATGGTTAATAAATATTGATTCATTTGTTTTAATGATTCTGAATCTTCTCAGTTTTCACAGTCTGGTTGAGTGAACAATTCAATGACTCCCTCATTAAGGCGCATTAAGTCATTCGTTTGGCGTCCAGATTTTAGCTTAATTTTCGCATTCCAGAGTGAAACGTTTTGTGTAAAGAAAAAAATGTCTATATACTACTGATAACAATGTACACCACCTGATAAAAGAATTGTCATTGATCCTAGTTGAAAGAGCAACAAATAATAACTTGATTTCTAGTTGATCATTTGCAAAAGTGGCAGAAGGTTGATTTTTCTGATGAATCATGCTGAATCTCATCCCAAACATCACAAATACTGCAGTAGACCTATTGGAATCTATATGGACCCAAAATTCTCATGGAAATCAGTCAAGTTTGGTGAAGGAAAAATCATGGTTTGAGGTTACATTTAGTATGGGGGCATGCAAGAGATCTGCAGAGTGGATGGCAACATCAACAGCCTGAGGTATCAAGACATTTTGGCTGCCCGGTACATTACAAACCACAGGAGACAGCAAATTCTTCAGGAGAATAACGCTCCTTCTCATACTTCAGCCTCCCCTTCTGATACCAAATGATCAACTAGCAATCAAGTTATGATTTGTTGTTCCTAAAACTTGGATAGGCGGCAAGACTTTTGTCAGGTAGTGTAGTATAGTCATAATAAAAATGTAACAACATACTGAAAACATGTTAAATAATCATGTAACGCTATAGTATGGTATAGTAATATTTATGTACTGTAACAAAGTACTATTAGTTTAGCATTATTTTTGTTTTTACTGAATCAAATTGTTTACCATTTATCATTTACATTACATTTGTATTCATGTTCATGCTACTAAGTGCTATTTTCTTTCTCCACTTTCCACCAACCTTTAAACCTGCACTTCATATGTGTGCTTCCACCTACATCTGTGTTCAGCAATGCTGTTGTTTGCCGCTCTTTTTAACCCACGTCTCTCCCAGTGGGAATTGTGTGTGTTTCAATTACAGTCACTAGATGTTCTGTGCAAAGGCCTGTTGGGAGAGAATAAGTATCGACACAGACCATGTCCAGCATTAACCTCCATATTCAGGCTCCTTTGGGAGATGTTCCCTCAGCCAAACTCATGTAACATCAACTCTTGTTAAAACGCAAATGCAGACTCGGAGTCACGGTGTGCCACTTACAATCTTATGTGCTTTACCTTGACTGTCTAACATGCTGAATGACTCGAGCTGCTCCGTAATGTTTGATACCAAGCCAAAGTTTCTGTCAAGACCACTAATATATTGTGTGTAACAGTATTAGACAGCCTTTCAACCGCTTTAATTTCTGCTTTGACAGCATAATACATTTGACGTTGGGAATAGCATTGATACACTGCTTAAATGGAGCAGTTGCTTATGTTTAGCATACTGTAGATAATTTATCATGTGCTTCAGTCTTTTGGTTTTCCTGTGTCATGGGCCATACAGTAAGTAGAGCTGTTTAACATTGTTAAGCTGTTTGTAATTTTTTTTTTGAGATATTGGAAATATATTTATTATCGCAAATGTAAGGCCCAATCCTAATTCTATTTTTGTACCCCCACCCCTTCCCCTTGGCCCTTACAAATGAGTGTGAAGAGGAAGGGCTTCAAAATTTACCCCTAAGAAATGGGACACCACTACAGCACCTCCACACGGCATCATATGTCATCACGATCTCATGTTTCATATGAGGTCAGACAATTGTGACTGCTGTAGTTCACATCAAAAACAACATTAACATTATAGCAGACCATACCTGCCAACACTCCCGTTTTTCCCGGGAGTCTCCCGTATTTCAGACCCATCTCCCCCCATCTATCGTATTGTTCTGTCTCCCGGAAAACTCTCAATCCCCTCTTCCCCTGCTTTTTAGTCCAAAAAGCATGCAAGCACCTTTCCTGCTATTCACTTAGACCGCACCCATCCCCTCCAACCACCCACCCACTCTTCACTTTGCAACCCTTTGGATGAGTGTGGTCCTGAAAAATCGTCTTTCGAAGGGGTGTTTACCCCTTCCTCTTAGCCCGACGCCTTCAAGCTAAAGAGAATTGGAACCCCTTCACGGGAACGTGCAAAATGAGGGGAGGCATAAGGGGAGGGACTAAGAGGTAGAATTAGGATTGGGTCTAAATGTTATGACCGATTAGTTGCAATTATTCATGAGATTTTAGTCAACTGACAACACTGTTTCTTCCAGATAACACATCAAATATATTTGGTAGTTAAATAATGTGTCATTTCACATTATTATATTTATATATAATTTAAAATAGGAATTTAAAGGTGTTGTAATAATAAGAAAATGTATGTTGATCCATATGATGCATACTCAATGTTAATATGGCAAATATTTAAAACACCATGCATCTTCATGTTTTTTTTTTCATTGATTCAGTGTTAAAATCTATTTATGACTTCAAATTTTACTGTTATGAGCAATTAATCATGTGTTGACTGACCACCAGTGTTGGGGGTAATGCATTAAAAGTAACTAGTGGTGTAAAGTAACAAATTACAAATACTCAAACTACTGTAATTAGCTAGTTTTTCTCAGAAATTGTAATTTTACTAAGTAGTTTTTAAGTACATTTTTAGTGCTGTATTGGAACTTTTACTCCACTACTTTCCTTTAACCTGCAGTCACTACTTCATTTTATTCTTGTCTATGTCTTGTCTTGTCTTCTGGAGCAAGGGCCCCCGCACTATATTTATTCTCATTCTGCTATTTCCCTCTTGTCAGCTATAATTAGAAAAACTATGTTGAACAAAATGAAAATGCACAAAATGACTAAAAAACCTTAAATAAATAACTGTCCTTCAATCGTTCATAGTACTACTCAGTTAAAAGATGACACATATATAAAATGTCAAGCATTTACATTTCCTTTTTTTGTTTCACTATTAATTTGAAAATTCATTCATTAATTTTTCCTTTTCGGCTTAGTCCCTTTATTAATCTGGGGTGCCACAGCGGAATGAACCGCCAACTTATAAAGCACATGTTTTACGCAGAGGATGCCCTTCCAGCCGCAACTCATCTCTGGGAACCATCCATACACACTCACTCACACTCATACATTATGGAAAATTTAGCCTTCCCAATTCACCTGTATCGCATGTCTTTGGACTTGTGGGGAAAACCGGAGCACCCGGAGGAAACCCACGTGAAGGCAGGGAGAACATGCAAACTCCACACAGAAACGCCAACTGACCCAGCCGAGGCTCGAACCAGTCACCTTCTTTCTGTGAGGCGACAGAACTACCTACTGCACCACTGCCTCACCCTAATTTGGATATTCTGTGTCAATATTTGCAATTAAAAATGAATTTTTAGTCAATCAAAAACACTACCATAGTTTCAGTTGACCCTCTTTACTACTTTAACAGATTATTAATAGTAGTAAAACAACGTGCCATTCCTTGTCATCAGCCTATAATTGTTATTAATGTCTCTTATTCTTATTAATGTTTTCAAAGTCTTTTTAACCATAAATAGACAGGTCGGCCCGACACATGCCTTCTCGACTCTGCACCATTACCCACAGATTCAACACATTCAGCACTGCTGAGAGCCTGTGGCACAGAGCCAACGGTTTTTATGAGGACACGTCTCACAAGTGTTGTCAGGACAATCCCGCCCGCGATAAGTACTCGTATCGTCCATTTTCTCACCGCGTGATTGGAATTTCATATTTCCGTCCTTCACATACAAATGGAAATATTGCACGTCCAAACACATTCGCATCTCGCCCGCTCATAACGTGGAGCCAGGAGTCACCCAGCCTGCAAATTGCCCATGGAAAATTCGTGTTTGCTTGACTATTATGCATGCCACATCCTATTCAGACCTTTGTGCTGGCCGTATCCTCTGCATGCACAATTTCAGCAACAGGACTATGACATTTCCAAAACCCGTCTGCGATCGGTCACGGCGCACCAAATCCCTGAAATATTTCCATCAGGCGATGCGTCTCCCAGCATCTACATTCAGAGACATTATCCTGTCCTTGATGTTTTATCATTAGTTGGGAAGTGTTTGGGCCCCTACTGAGATCTTTTGATGGAGCACAGACAATAAAGTGATGGAGACAGCCAGCCAATTTTGCCCGCTGCGACTGTTCCCCAGCACGGAGCCTGAGTATCTGTGCTAAAAACTGGAATGATAGTCACATTGCACAGCCACAGTACAATGACTCGGCCGCGTTCGCCAGCGGCCCATTATTCCGCTGATTGTGCGCAGGCTGTATCCAATATGACTGTGTGTTTATTAATAAATGATTCTCATAATGTCATTTTCTCGTTCTGCCGTTTCCGTATGTGCTGCATGAGAGGAAAGCTGGCTGCAAGATCTGAATCATGTTGAGTGCTTTTTGTAGGGTGCAGGATCCGCGTATTTACACTGTCCATCCGTGCTGCTTTGATTTTTGATCAAAATTTTATCACATTAAAAATGAAAAATCGTGTTCGGGTTGGAATCTATTTTTAATGATAACATAAATATACATATACACTGATGTTCAAAGACATTACTACTGCAATTTGCAAGAATGCATAAGATTTAACGGATTCAAACAGATTGCCAGATTGGGCAGATTTGAATTTGGTTGTGCGAGTAAAAAATGGCATAGGTGGGTTGACAAAAGTTTTGAAACGTAAACTTATTTAACAAAACATAACTGTGTGCTCTTACTCCGTTCAGTTAGCAGTGACCAGTGAATAGCGCAAACTGCATGAACCCACCCGCAAGAGGAGGTGAAGGAACAATAAATGTATCAAAATCAGACTCCCCGGACAAATCCAACTTCCCTTGTTGTGCATGCTGATCACGCAGCACCTGCAGTTTAACTCACAGTGGTTTATCATAATACTTATCGATCATTTTTCCTGCAATTGACAGTTAGAACAAACATAGAGGCGTTGTCTGATTGACAAACAGCACCTAATTATGTTCAAAAGAATTCAAAACGCCAAATTGGACAAAATTATTATTAAATAAAGTCCTATTTTAAAAGTAAAACATACTCTAATAGGTTGTGTAATGGGTGCAGTGTGTGGGTGAGAGGAGGGAGGTGTTTCGATGTGATCCGGTTATGTTGTGGTTCTGTGACTGCTGGTGTTGATTGCTGTATGATTAAAAATTATGACAGTTAAAGTGATTAGTTTATTAATAAACTTTAAATAAATTTAAATTAAATAAAATATTAATTTAATATTTTGGGGGCTTTTGTACTTAGGGCGGGTTTTGGACAGCTTTTGGGCAGGAAAAAGTTTTCTTTATTGTTATTTTGTCACTTTCTCACCTATTTACTGGAACTTTTCACAAATGAATCACTCTCCATCTTTCATCAGTGGCTTCTGAGTTACTTTTTCCTCCCACCTTCCAGTATCATACTAACAATGCTAAAAAAAAAGTTATTTATTAAAGGCTCATTACATTTTATAATAAAAAAACTAGTTTGTAACTGCATTACGGCCCATTCATATGGGTCGTCATCGTCAACACTTCCCAATCACTTTGAATGCGTGATGTCAAGTGTTGCCGAACTAAATTGTCAATCCATTGGCATCGCTTCAGCAGCATTGCTAGCTGCAGAAGTTGGTAATTTCTCAACTTTTCAAGTGATAAATGGAAGCGTCAGCCAATCAGATCGTTTCATGCAAATACCCCAGCTCAGACAGTAGCCGATTGGGGACTAATTTTATCCACTTGTTAAGCTGTGATGTATCAGTGATGTATGGAATACTGTTACCTGGTCCAAGCCACTACTCAGTAGAATTGAGAAAATATTCGTTTATGACCACTTTTTTGTCATGAAAATTCGTATTAAAGTGAGTTTTATATAAAATCATAGTGTACACATTGGTATCTGGACTTGCTGCATCTCAAATACCAAACAATTTATGAAAAATTTATAAAAAAAAATATTTTTTTGGCCATCTGATATTAGGTATGGGCATATACAGTTGAAGTCAGAATTATTGGCCCCCCTTTAATTTTTTTTCTTTTTTTATATTTCTCAAATGATCAAATGATGTTTAACAGAGCAAGGAAATTTTCACAGTATGTCTGATAATATTTTTTCTTCTGGAGAAAGTCTTATTTGTTTTATTTTGGCTAGAATAAAAGTGTTTTTAAATATATATATATATATATATATATATATATATATATATATATATATATATATATATATATATATATATATATATATATATATATATATATATATATATATATATCAAATGAGTGCAAGTCTTTTAAAACTTCCATTCATTAAGGAATCCTGAAAAAGTTTCCCAGTTTTCTGACAAGGTAGCATCACAGCTGTTAACACAATAAGCAGAACCTTTTCTTCAGAAATGACAGAATGGATGGTCAGTCAAGAGTTGAAGCGTTCACATCTGATCTGTTTGTTCAGGCCATGTAAGTCAGTATCTGCTACATCTAAATCACTTGCTGTAGTAATGATGTAAGCACCAGCAAGATGCCTTGAGGCTTGTGCATGCAACATCTGAGAGCAGCTGTCAGTGTGGAAAGAGAGGACGGAAAACTGGAAATGTTGCCTCTGCTCACGTCCATCACAACATCTCACCGCTGTGCTAAAATCATGCAAGTACTGCATCCAAAACTGCTCATTCATTATGTTCAGACTCACTGTTGAACACTTTGTATGACGTTACATTCATGTTTTTTTTTTGTATGATTAAAAATCACAATTGGAAGCATTTCAGAAAAGGTTTGATTTTAATCGGATTGGATGTGGTTTGGATCACTTTGTTAACATTGGATTCCATGTGTGTTTTTTTCGCCGTTCAGTCTACAAACAAAACAACTAAACGGATTTGAGTCAGATATGCCAAAACATCGGATTTTTCCTGCCTGTCTGAACAAAGCCTTTGGCAAAGTGTGTTTTGTTTAATCACACGGCTTGTGTCGACCAGTGTCAAGCCTATTCAAACGCAGCCTTTATACCATTGCTTGGACGTCTAATTCTTTATTTCTTGAGCCGCCATATTCTATTGTTACAGCTTGTCATTTTGGTTCAATTTCCAGTCATTTTCTTTACATTATATGCGATCAAATATCTATAGCTGGGCAATTTGCCTTTAGCTAGTTCAATAACCCTGTTTTGTAGGACAATGGTTCACTGTCAAGACATGCAATTTCATGTAAAAGCAAAATGACAGGCCATTTCTGTTTCAATCAAGGACGTGTACAGGCTATTGTCTGCTCTGGGCCCACTTTACATCTGGTTAGTTTCTGGATATTCTTGCATTTACATCTCGCATTTCACTGCAGGTTTGATTGAATGGATGTCTGCCTGCATTTGCCATGGGAATTGGAAAGCACAACTTACTTGTTAGGTCAGAGGTTGCACAAACATTTGCAGCCATTTATAAAATATTAATGACAATTTGTCATTTTGACATACACTCACCGGCCACTTTATTAGGTACACCTGTCCAATCATCATAGCAGCAACTCAATGGATTCAGGCACGTAGACATGGTCAAGATGATCTGCTGCAGTTCAAACCGAGCATAAGAATGGGGAAGAACGGTGGTTTAAGTGACTTTGAATGTGGCATGGTTGTAGGTGCCAGACAGGCTGGTCTGAGTATTTCAGAAACTGCTGATCTGTTGGTATTTTCTCGCACAACCATCTCTATGGTTTACAGAGAATGGTCAAAAAAAGAGAAAATATTCAGTGAGCGGCAGGTCTGTCGGCGCAAATGCCTTGTTGATTTAGTGTGTCAGAGGAGAATGGCCAGACTGGTTCGAGTTGATAGAAAAGCAACAGTAACTCAAATAACCACTCGTTACAACCGAGGTATGCAGAAGAGCATCTCTAATTGCACAACATGTTCAACCTTGAGGCAGATGGGCTACAGCAGCAGAAGACCACACCAGGTGTCACTCCTATCAGCTAAGAATAGGAAAGTGAGGCTACAATTTGCACAGGCTCACCAAAATTGGAAAAATTTTACCTGGTCTGATATGTCTCGACTTCTGGCGCCAACAACATGAAAGCATGGATCCATCTTGCCTTGTATCAATGGTTCAGGCTGGTGGTCGTAGTTTAATGGTGTGGGGAATATTTTCTTGGCACACTTATTACCAATTAAGCACTGCCACAGCCGACCTGAGTATTGTTGCTAACCATGTCCATCCCTTTAAGACCACAGTGTACCAATCTTCTGATGGCTACTTCCAGCAGGATAATGCACAATGTCATAAAGCGTGAACAATCTCAGACTGGTTTCTTGAACATGACAATGAGTTCGCTGTACTGAAATGGCCTCCACAGTCACCAGAACTTAATCCAATAGAGCACATTTGGGATGTGGTGGAAGGAGAGATTCACATCATAGATGTGCAGCTAACAAATGTGCAGCAACTGCATGATGCTATCATGTCAATATGGACCAAAATCTATGAGGAATATGTCCAGTACCTTGTTGAATCTATGCCACGAAGGATTAAGGCAGTTCTGAAGCCAAAAGGGGTCCAAACTGGTACTAGTAAGGTACCAGAATACCTAATAAAGTGGCCAGTGAGTGTATTTTGACAAATACTAACAAGAAAATTTGCTCCTAAATTTAAATTTACTTATTATTTACTCACCTTGAAGTGCTTCCAAATATTTCTGGTGTGTTTCTGTTGAACACTAAAAAACATATTTTGAAAAGAGATGAAAAACCTGTAAACATTGACTTCCATAGTAGGGGAAAAACAAACACTGCCAATGTCAATGGTTACAGGTTTCCAGCTTTCGTCAAAATATTTTATGTTTTAACCAAAAGAATAAAGCCACACAGGTTTGGAACAAGTGAAGAGTGAGTAAATGATGATTGGTTTTTCAGTTTGTGAACTATTCTTTAGGCTAAGTTAAAATTCTGTTCTCTTTCTCTATAGATTTTTTATCCAGTGTGAAGTTTTGAACTAGTACTTTTTTGTTAATTAGATCTTTTATTCATCAAAAGTGCCTTAAATTTTTAAAAAGTGACAGTAAAGACTTAAAATGTTACATTTTGTTTTACTTTTTCAAAGAATACTGAAATATTATGCAGCACTAATTTCAATAGTCTTAATAATAAGACATTTTTATTTGTTACATTTACCAAGGAATATGTGACACTGAAGTTTTGAGTAAAGCTGACAATTCTGAATCTAATTACTTTAATTATTTATATTTTAAAATATATTACTGTAGATAATAAAATTATCTAGAAATAATAGAATTTTACCAATGCTGTTGTTTTTTAGAGGGGGGCAATTAACTGATGATAGAATCTTCACTTTGGGTGAACCTTTGCTTTAAGTATTCAGTAAAATACCTTTTGCTTTGTCTGGTTTATAATGTTTAGTCTCGAAGCTGGTTAATTTGCTTCATGTCTTTGAACTCTTTGTTGATTATTCAAAAACAAATCCCCATGGGGAAGAAAAAAAATTCTGGAACCAAGACAGCTTAATAAGTGGGCAGATTATGTTGCGCTCTATTGCATTCGCCTAGTTTAGAAACATACCCACAGTAAAAGGATGATAATAAGGCTTAGAAGTCAAGAATATGGGAGTCAATAAAGTTTTGAATCATCTCTCTGAGGGTACTGTTCATTAAATTGCATGACCACATCCCAAGGCCTTAAATAAAAGCAAATCACACCATCGAAATGACAGATATTGATGTTGTATTACTCGTAATAATTACAAACGTAATAATTATTGCAACATAGACTCATTGGTAATACAGTGCTTAGCATATATAAGTATACCTCTCACAAATTAATCTTTTAAATTCATATTTCAGTAGAAAGCTAAACAATATTATATTTATACATTAGATTAGCCAAATCTGGAGCTTATCTAACTAAATAACTTATGATTATTTGATACGAATATTAAATACAAATTTAAAATAGAGCAATCAAGTGAAGCAAAAAAAAAAAAAAAGGAAAAAATACAAGTAGGTTGTAATTTTTTTTTTTTTTGCAATATTTTGGTTTAATTTAATTGTATTACCTTGCAAGATCTAAATATGTTTGGTGACTAAAATATTATTTGAATAAATATATCTGTTTAATAAATCTGTTTTGTTTAAATGCACCAAAATATATTGCCTATATTCACTGAGAAATTAATAAAAATATTCATTTTCAAAATGGGGTGTACTTAATTATGCTGAACATTGTATGCGTTTCAGCCTACTTTTTTGTGTAACCACAAAAACATACAGTACTGACTGTAACCATTTGACAGCAGTTTCTAGATAAAAATAAAATGAACGCTATGGGGAAATATGAGACAACAGCATCTACAGTATCTATCATTTTAAAGAAGTTGCTATGACAATATCTCGTCATACTTTATATAAAAAGCCCTGACTACCATGTACTAACATATAATACCTACTCTACATGACTTACTTACTGTGTACTTACCATGTACTTACTATGTTTGGAAAATTCCACATTCCACATTTTCTGCTAATGAGTTTGTTGAGGTATGGTTAGGCTTGGTTAAGTTTAGAAATAAGTGTGGGATTAGGGTTATAGGGGTTAAAACTAGGGCTGGGCTGATAAACGATATTATATCGAATCACGATAAAATTTATGTCAATAACAATGATAAGCTCTGGACGTTTTTACACTATAATGATCTAAGAGCCAATCACACAGCAGAAATGTGCAACAATGGAAATCTAAAAGTGTGTTGATATTGAAGATGCACCAAATTTACTCTTTTAAATCTGGAAGTATTAACAACTTATATTGAAATAAATATCGTTATTGTTCAATATGGAAAATAATTATTGAGATTGCATTTTTGCCATATCGCTCAGCCCTAGTTAGAGCTCAGTTTTGGGGTAAGGGTTTGGAATTAAAGATTAGGCAAAAGCTAACAGTGTAACTTCAAATGTTAAATTCACACAACATAACATATGTAATGCACATAACAAGTACATTCTATACATTGTTCTTTCACAGGAGGAATTGGTCACCCCTTACAGGAAGATTTTGTTAGTTCATGTTAGTTAATACTAGCTAAGAATGAACAATAGTTTTACAGCATGTTTTTCATCATAGTTAAACATCTACTAATGCAATCTTACAATCCAAATTCTTGTTAACAGTGTTAAAGCACTGTGAATTAACATAAACTGACAATTAACGACTTTATTTTCATGAACTAAATTTAACATAGATGAATATATACTGTAATAAATGTATTGTTTATAGTTTGTTCTTGTTAGTAAATGCATAAATATTATAATAAAAAATATAATAATAATAATAATAATAAAAATAACAAAAAATAATTATAAATAAAAAAATGGCACCTCATTGTAAAGTGTTATAGGACAAATGTGTATTTATTACAATACAATTCTTTTAAATTATAAATATATTTCCTAATATTACTACATTTACTTTAGGTCCATGGCATAAATGTTGTCTAGTTGACTTCTTTCAAAAACACACAAGAAAACTTGTTCCAAATTTGTTCCAAAGTCTTTTCCACCAGTGTTTGTAGACTACATCTTACATAAATGGAAAACAAGACAAAAACACCACGTTTTTTTGTCCAGCAAATATGTTCGAGTAGCATCCCATCGGGATTTCATGATCAAAAGCGTAACAAATCCCAGGTGTAAAGTGGATCTTGGTTAAAAAAAGTGTTTCTCTTTCTTCCAGATCTCTATCCTACTAACATGCAATCTCTCCATGATGGCTGTTGTGACTTCTCTCCTTCATTTAATACCTCTTGTGTGTGTGTTTTCATTTTCTCCATCTAGATGTTCTCACCACAACCCCCCCACCCACCACTACCACCATCAGCGCTTTCCAAGGTACAGTAACCCATCTGAGCTGCAGGGGTCTCACTCCATCTCACCCTTTTTTACATCTCTCTTGAATCCTGCTGTGCCTGTGCATCCGTGTGTGTGTGTGTGCGTGCGTGCGTGCGTGTGTGTGTGTGAGTGTAAGTGCACCACTGATGCATGTGTCTGTCCATGAGCTAAAAAAGCCAGCGGGATGCGGGTAAAGTGCAGGGTCCTGTTCTAATAAGATCTCCACGCAGATAGTGGACTCGGTGGCCTTGCCGTCATTGTCACTTGTCAGGTTGTGCTTGTCAAATTCTTTTCTGTCACTCGCCTGATCTTTCGCCGCTGAGATTCATTTTGGAGCGGAAATCTTATCAGGATCTCGGCGCGTCCGTGCCTCAGATTACGATTACAAATATCCTCAGCCTTCCATAAGAATGACATCAACACATCCTTGAAATGCTCTGACAGGATGTATTGATTTATTGTGCTTTTCGTAAATGTTGCTAATATCGGTTTTCCAATTGCGGGTTTAATTTGATTTTAATGAGGTTTTCTTGAGTGCTTAGAAATAGTTTATGAACCAATTCGTGTTGATTAACATGCAAAGGACATGTTGGGGACGAGGAATTCCCAGCAAAATAAATCAATAGCAGGGAATTAGTGCTATAGAGAGAAATGGCATACATTTTGACAGTAAAGATTTGACACTGTTGCAAAAGATTTATGTTTCTAATAACTGCAGCTGAACTTTGTTCATCAAACAAATCTGAGAAAAAAGTTTGGCCATAAAATTATTAAGGAAGTCTTGTTTTGTTTGTTGTTTGAGTAAACAAGTTGTAAATGCTCCTCCCTCATTTGGAAAGGGAGAAATATCTCATTTGCATATGAAGAGACACATAAAAACTGCATGTTTTTGCTTTTATCCAAAAATGCAGAAATAACAGCCTGATCTCACGATAAAACGTAAGTATTTTACGTTTTGACAGTTTAGTGGCTAATTCGTACGAATTCGTACGAGTTTAGTCGTACGAAATTGTACGATTTTAAAAAGGAGGCGTAGCACCTAACCCCACCCCTAAACCCAACCGTCATTGGCGGATGAGCAAATCGTACTAAATTGTACGAATTAGATCGTACAAATTCGTACGAATTAGCCACTAAATCAAAAAGTTACGAATTGCCGTGAGATTGTGTTGGAAAAAACAACATGCAGTAATGAATAGGCCCACACGGATTCTGCAGGTGCAGAAATTAGCAGATTTCCTCAGATTTTTAGCCTGTCATTGAGTTTATTTATTTACTTGTGTAAACATGTGTAAACGTATTTTTTATTATTAATTTCAGTAATATTATTGACTAATATAAAAATGTTCATATGATTTATTTATAATACAGTTTGTAAAGTCATATTTTCTGTCTTTTAGTAGAGATATTATATGAGAGACTTGCTTTGTTTACCAAATAAGTGTTTTCTCATAAAGTAGATATTTTTGTATTTATTTGCTTCATTTTCTATTTAATTATGAGATTTAAATAATACATTTAGTGCATTTCCAGCACTATTTTTAGCTATCAGGTGGTCATCATAACCATATATTTTTTTAATATACAAAATAAAAAAATAAGATTAATGCTAATTTTTTACATACAAATTTATTACATCATATATCATTAGAAAAAAAGCAATCTGTTGAAGTTTTAAAATAAAACTGCAGCCTATTGTTATTTATTAGGCAAATAACTGTTAATATTGCAAATAACATAATATTGTATCAATTCCATGCGTGTTCAATAAAAAAGGTCAGGAGATGTTTTTCTTCAAGGTTTAACATATAAGCAATTTATTAGATCCAAATGAATAATTTGATTCACAGAATTCTGTTATCCTCAATGCAATGCAAAAGTTACATCCAGGAGTTGCGGACAGTTTTTATTTTCTGACTTAAACTTATATAAGCTGCTGATATTAACAGGTGGAGTTTAGTAAAAATCGTTACTTGTCAATCATTCTCCAGTCCTCGATTGGTTGCTTTTTCTACGAATTCTCTGCATAACATTAAAAAGTACAAGGCGTGCAAATTCTGTGCTCACAAGAAGTTTTGCTGCAAAGTTAAGTTAATTTCATACAAGCTTCATCTACTTCTGCAAGAATGCTTCATTAGTAAGCGAAACATATCACACTCGAGAAGATGTTCAGTTAATATCACCTTTAAGCAATACAAATACAATTGTTTAATGAAAAGAAAAAGAGACAAAAATATGTTTAAAAAATTCCTTTTGTGATTTATTTTTCCTAACATAACAAACTGGCCAGCACATTCAACTTCCCTCAGTCAGAATTTGGCCATTAAAATAAAAAAATAAACATAATAATATTAATAATGAAATGTAAAGCTTCACAATTTTTGTTACCTTTAATGTAAAAAAGTACATTTGAAAAATCATGGATTACAACAATTATAGCCAAATTAGTATTCAAATTAAATGTAATATGGGCCACTTTTGGTGCTTCACACCTTTTTATTGATCACTTTTTGTATTTGAATAAGGTGCAAGATTTAGAATAAAAGTCAAGTTGTAAAATGTTTTCTACAATACAGTAGTGAACGA
The DNA here is from genome assembly GCF_903798145.1 of Danio aesculapii. Taxonomy (NCBI): domain Eukaryota; kingdom Metazoa; phylum Chordata; class Actinopteri; order Cypriniformes; family Danionidae; genus Danio; species Danio aesculapii. The sequence goes on along the minus strand of NC_079449.1, from coordinate 29,517,083 downwards.
TGACTTCACTTATGTCAGATTGTATGTTGTCTTGCACAGCTGCATGTTTGACTCAAGAAAAATAATTGTTTGCATTGGCCAAAATGGATTAACTGAAGTCACAACAACCTTTTCCGATGGGTTATTTTCACAATTTAGGATGGCATAGCAGTCAAAATAGGACAAATGAGCTGATGATTGAGACAAATTCTGGACCTTTTGGCCCGTTTCCACTGAGTGGTACGGTACGGTTCGGTTTGGTTTGGTACGCTTTTATAGCCGTTTCCACTGTCAAAAAGCGTACCGAACCGAACCGTACCGTACCACTTTTTCGGCACCCTTTCGAAAGGGTACCAAAGACGAGAAAGGGTACCAAAAGGCGGAGCCACACGTGCAGCTGAACGCTATTGGTTTACAGAGATACGTCATTCGCTTACGCAACAAGCCAGAATGAAAACAAAAAACCCGCCATGTTTGAAATACACAGCCAACGAGCCGAGACATTACAGCGGAATGATATATACATATAATAACGAGCCATGGTCGACCTGGGCTCAAACAAACCTTGTCGTCGTCTTGATAAACAGCCACAAAGCCAAGAAGTAGAGCAGATTTACCCTGTGCCCCGTAGTTTTTTACGAGCCAGTCTGAGGCGCGAGCGGTTTCGCTTTCTTGCTAGTGCTCGCACCTGTCTAACATTATATCTGAAATAACAAACTTCTTGAGCTGATGATAATTACCTGCGTTTGATTATTGATGTGCTTTTAAAACCCGATCCTGTCAGACACTGACAAACGCGAGAGTGAAGCGTGAAGAAACAAAGGAGAAGCCGGAAAAAAAGGAGCACATTATTTTTTTCAGCAAACATGAACAAAATGCCATGTATAACTAACTTATTATCTTCACATTTTGGACTATTATGAACTCAGAATGACGGAATTACTGTCTAACAGAGGCTACGTGTGCTGCGGAAGATTACAGACACAGATGAGAGGTTTTCACTGACTAGGCTATAATTTGTATTGTTTTGAACCTAAATACGGACGAAAATGTCTGCTGTGTGTAGTTCTTCTGTAATTGGTAACATTTCGGAGACTGTAAGGGGCTGTATGCGTCTATATATGTTCATTTATTTAGTTATTTTATATAATTACAGACGTTACAGTAGGCTGTTTCACACTATCATTGATCTGCAATTATAATCAACTCATGTTCATTGAAAAATTACTAATAAACATTTCTACACAAGCATTTATGTGTATGAAGCATCTGTTTTGTGAGAAGAGCTTCTCATATGATATGTAAGTGACCCGTACAGCTTTATTGTAGACATTTCCTCCAGCGAGAATGACGTCGACTGAAACTGTCTGTCATACACCACGCCCACCAAAAGGGTACCCTTGTTAGTGGAAACGCAAGCCTGATAAAGGTGACCCGTACCAAAACGAACCGTACCGGTCAGTGGAAACGAGCCATTTGTCAGTGAGGGGTGGGTCTTTCGAACCACCCAAACCCCTTAATAAGATAATAACAATAATAAAATAACGTTTTAAAAATATTTAATTGAAATATTAGTAATATTTTACAAATGTGATTGATTTTTCTGTTTTAAAATCAAATACAATTTAGAATAAATATTCTTTTTTAAATGTATTACAACATAAAATTTTTTAAATTGTTAAATAAATCTCAAAATTAAACACAGTGTTGATAAACTTAAGATAAAGAAAATGTTTAATATGGTCTAATTAGGATCAGTTATATATTTTTGATGGAATAATCATAGTCGATGCATAAATGTTTTTGTCAGTCGTCACCATCGATTTTCCAATAGCTGTTAATGAGATTTTCTTGAGTGCTTAAAAAAATACGCTATGACCCAATACGTGTTTATTAACATGCAAAGGAAAGCTCAGTGCCAGGAATTCCCAGCAAATAAATCAATAGCAGGTAATTGGTGCTATATAGAGAAATGTAATGCATTTTTGATGAGCTAGCAAAGAGTGAGAAAGGATAGGGTGCACTCTACTGTCAAAAAAATCAATTAAGCCATAATGCCTTGGCGAAACACTCAGTAGCTTTAGGGGGTGACATTTAGAGATGATTGCCATTTATAACACAAAATAAATGGCTAAATGGAAGCACCGATACTGGCACCTTTTACCAGATTGTGCGCTTACATAAAATCGCCATGCAGGGTGAAACTCTGTGGGACTTTTTTGTGAGCATCATGAGATTGGTCTCTACTAATATTATTGAAACCTATGGCACCTATGAAGCCTTTTTTTTTTTTACTCTTGATTTATTAGTTGTTGTTTTGTTTTGTTTTGTTTTTTGCTCAAAACGTATTTAAAATAAAACATTAAAAGCACTGTTTTACCAAGAAAAGAAATATCCTTGTTTAATTTATGTGTGCTACAAAGTGAAGTTTTACAAACAAATTTTGAGAGGAGCATGTGATATGATATGATATCGCTGCTGGTCTCTCACCTGTAATTAGCAATAATTACATTTATCCAAGCCTACACCAATTTCACCCTACTGCCTTACCTTCATTTTGGAAGAATACCCCCTTCCACCCCATCTCCTCCTTTTCCTCCTTTTACCAGGGGGAGCTCTGATCTCGGACCCCCTTATATGCTTATTGACCAGGTGGGAGTTCTGAGCTTAATTATCTCTGAGCTCAGGGTTTTTTCCTGGGACAGCTTGCCAAAAGAAATTGATTATTAATTAGAACAGGGGTTTCCAAACTTTTCAGCCCATGACTCCTAAAATAACAATGCCTGTGACTTGCGACCCCAAAATTCGTCGAAGGTGGTTATGATATACAAACGTTGCGCTCACAACAATAGCCCTATATAAACATGAGCACATTGACAACATAAAAAAGTGCCACAATCTAACAACCATATCATTTTTATAGTCATTTATTCATTTGTTTAATATTAACCTCAGCTATAGAGACTGGTGGACACAATGTTTTCAGCACAAGTCTATTCTTGGTTTAATTTTGGAGACTGCCAATCAGAGATCATTCTCAATGTTCAGTTGTGGCCTGTATTTATTTTTAATGTATTTGATTGCCATAATGGTGTCAGGAAAGTTAACCTGGTGTTATAAAATCAATCTGCTGCAGCTGAAACTCTTGCTGTGCTGTTAATCTAATGTCAACAAACCGATCCTATGAAAAAAATTTATATTTTTAAAGGCTGATTGTTTTTTTTTATTTGCATGTTGTTGTTTCTCATGTAGCATGAGAAAAACTACTGTTTTTATCCTCTGTGTGTTATGGTTAAAATATGGTAATTTTAATAGTTTAATAACATTTATTTGACTTTCGGAAATCACCCAGCGACCCCCACTTTGGGAACCACTGAATTAGATCATTACAATTTTACTTAATTTAATTTTTAAATACTTTTCTGAAAAGTAATTGAATTACTCAATAAGTGATTTAGTTACTTTACTCTTAAAATCTCATATTAAAAAAGTTTACTATTTTAAGACTTTACATTTTAGGTAAAGAGGGCCTTTTACATTATCTTTGATAAAAAAAAAAAAAAAAAAATAGTAAAAACACTTAATAAATTTTAAATGTGTATCAAAACATGAAAGGTTTCCATATTAATGCTTCAATATTTTTATACACACCATTATTGGCATTAATTTCTAACCAAATTCATTATTTCTTAAACATGCTAACTAACTTTCCTTAGTTGGAAAAATCATTTATAATATCTGCTAAATATATGAAAATTTGGTTTATAAATGTAGTTCTATAAATTTATACCATGTATTTTCATGGACAAATGTTTCACTAAAATTCAGTTTTCTTAAAGGAGTGTGCAGCTGTCTTAACGAATGTAGCCTTCCTAACTTTAGAGTAGAATTATTTTGCATAATAAATTTGTATTAAAAAAATACAACATTAAAAAAAATACTGTATAGTATAGTATAGTATAGTATAGTATATAGTATAGTGTATGTACACTCTTAGAAATAAAGGTACCGGAGCTGTCACTGGGGCAGTACGCTTTCAAAAGTTGCCTATCTGTACCTAAGGGGTCTATAATGGTACCTCAGATTTAAATTTTAGGTACATTTGGTTGATAATATGTAGATTTGAGGTACCATCAAGGACCCCTTAGGTATAAATATGTACCATTTGAATGGGCACTTCCCCAGTAACAGCTCTGGTACCTTTATTTTTGAGAGTGTATATTCTATACTATACTACAATAATATGTTGTATTTTTTGTTATACAAATTTTAAGGTGGCTACATTTATTAAGACAACTGCACATTCCTTTAAGAAAAATGAATTTTAGTGAAACATTTGTTCATGAAAATATGATGCAAATTTACAGAATCAGATTTATAAAACCAATAAAGCTCCGCTACCTGTATTTCTGAAAGTGTAGTGTAATAGTATATTATAAATAATTGTAATTAAATTACCTAAAAATAAAGATTACTCTTTTAAAAAACTCATTATTAAAAAGTAATTTAACTACAGCACACTTATCCCCCAAAATGTAAGTATCCTTAAAATATACAGTACATGTACATAAGAATATATACATTTTTATTGCTCATATTCACCAAGTGTCCCAATATTAGTGGAAGACTCTATCGCGTTTCTTTTTTCTCCAGAAGAGTCATACTCCTGTGTTCGTAAGTTCTCCGCATGCAGAATGAGCATATAAGAAGTTTATTGGTGTAGCCGTCTTAACCTGGGATTACCGTTGGAGCAGAACTAGCTTTCATGCAGACGCGGCTGGTAATCCACTCACACAGTACAGGAGAGCTCCAGGGAGCTGCTGGCCCGTCTGAAACAGTCGCAGTGTTTTATCTGATGTTTGCCCTGGTCTTTAGGGCCTGTGGACAGCTGCGGCTGACGAAACGTGACCCTGGGTCCTGTGCGTTTAGTCTGGGGCTTGAGGGGTTGGCTCTTGGGGATCAGACCTGCTGTGGATCACTGATTATTATTGATGGGTGAATGTGTATGTCAGGTTGGTTTCTGTGGCGGGGCAAGAAGAGTATGCCATATCATGTCACAAATGGATACTGTAAATGGATGCTTATGGGACAGAATCCTCTCAGCACTATGTTCTCCGTAGTGTATATGATTCATTGTGTTAGGAGATCAACTTTTTCCACAGCGTAAAATGATTTTACAATGCATGATGGCAGCATTCATGCTGATACATATGTAAATGAGCAACATGAAAATGTCAACCTTATCAATACCAAAATGACAAAAAAATGGTGTTATGGTGTGCTTTTGTCGAATTTTTACGGAAATTGCTTTGTTTATCCATGAAATAGGATTGTGCCAATTATAAATTTCATTTTAAAAGACTCACCTTTTCCATGCTTTATGTCAACAGTAAGCATTCTGCAGAAGGATTGAGGTCTGTAGAATAAACTGTAGACCAAAAATGTGGTCTTTGCTCTAAACAACAAGTTTGGATGATTCTAAGGGCCCATGCATTTTGGGCCCCGCTCTTCACTTTCATCCGCCACACGACCCCACCTCCCACCATTCCCAACACTCCCTCCCGCTCTTCGGCTCTACACTCTACACTCTACACTTCGACGATACACTATCGTCCACGATCCATAACCCCCCCTTTCGTCCTCACTTTCAACCGTGAAAGGTTGTCAGAGGGCCCGTGGCTGCCAGCGGCTACATTGTACGAAATCTTTACAGGGGGAAGTCCGACACCATCTCACGGCAATTCGTAACTTTTTGATTTAGTGGCTAATTCGTATCAATTCGTACAATCTAATTCGCACAATTTAGTATGATTTGCTCATCCCCCAATGACGGTTGGGTTTAGGGGTGGGGTTCGGTGCCACGCCTCCTTTTTAAAATCGTACAATTTCATACGACTGAACTCGTACGAATTCGTACGAATTAGCCACTAAACTGACAAAACGTTAAATACTTACGTTTTCTCGTGAGATCAGGCTGGGAAATTTGGGAATATTAAAAAACAGCGTGATCAACACAAATCTTGTTGCGGATAAGTGCGAAAAAGTAAATGCAAATATTAAATAAAAGATTTCATACTTGAACACTTCACGCAGAAGCGACCTGCATAAGCATCCTCAACGCAATCTCCCATAAGGTTATTTATTTCTGCATACTTGCACGAGGATCTCATAGATCTCCATGCATTTGGTCTTTTCCCATTGCTCAAAATTCGCACAATCCACACATTTAAAAGACCGGTGATTGTGGTTCCCACGTGGGTCATGCAGGAACATGCGCAGGCTCCAGCGGAGTTTTTGTTTCATACAAACCATAATATGTTTTTATTTTATTTATTAAATAACTGTTCATAAAGATAAATTATTAAAGTGACACAATTCATTTTTCAAGCACTTTATCCAAAATCTTAAGCACTTTTCAAACCTTGAAAATAGGCTATAGCATTAAAATTAAAACATTTTCAAAGATTTCCAGCACCCGGCAACTGTGCTTGAGTGCTTATTAAAATTATATTACAGATGGCAAAATAAGAATACAATTTTAATATTGATCTAAGCTTTAATATGGCCTACACAAAGCTTACTCCCTCACACTGGTCTTCTGTGGACTTTTTGCAACCTGACATGACTGCCGATGAGAAAACGAAAGCAAGCGCATAGAGTGAACAAATTAAACAATTTATTCTTTGATGCTGACACCTTGTTAGTAAACAGTACCTTTAAAATAAGTGAAGCTCTTACTTATGTGTATGTATATTTTCTGTATGTAGAATTTTTATTCTGTCAGTCTGTTTTTGAGAGTTTGATAAGATATGGTACAGTATTATTATAGCATGGTACGGAAATCTAAGTGTTCAATCAAAACTTGCTTAAATGGTGTATGCTGTTTTAAAATTGGTGGGTTGTCAAGTGAAATGACCCATTCAGGTTAACAAAAAAAAAATTATTTTGTGCCAGTGGCAGTGAAATTATATAATACCCACACTGTTAGACCTTACCAGGCTTTGTTTTTTCAGTAGAATACTGGCAACACTGATGCCAGTTACTCACTGTAATAGTTTGGTTACTGTATTTACTGTAACCAAACCATTATAGTTAGTAGCTGTCAACAGTGTTGCCAGTCAACTACTGTAATAGAGCAGTAGTGGTAACTAACTGGAAACTGCTTACAGTTAATTACTGTACTGTAGTTTTATAATTCAAAGCATTATACTGCAAACACATTAATGGTATGTCATATATAGTTATTGTAGTGTTCCCAAAATTAATCAGTATTCTTAAAAATGGAAAGCATATAAATTCTTCAGACAAATGTATTTTATTGTTTTGCCAACAAACAAATATACAACAGAAAATGTATAACAAAATTAAACAAATCAGCAGATATCAATACATTTTCTATTTACCACGAAACTAAAGGGTTAAATTAATAAACAACACGTGCAGTGCATATAGCACAGGTGTAAAACATTTAAATATCATATTACATATAAAGCTGCGGTCAGACTGGGCTTTTCTCCCCATTGACTTCCATTCATATACACACGCGAATGCGTCACACCGGCAACGCAAGGCCATGCATCAAGTTTCGCAGGTTGCTGCGGTGCAAAGTTCAAGCTTGGTGAACTGACCTTTGAAATCGCGTCACTTGACTGCGTGAGACCAATCAAGGATCAAAACATGACCTCTCTGGACAGAAATTTAAAACATGGAGCAATCGCTCGCTTTTTTTGATGTCTAATCATCTTATTTAATTCCACCCCTTTTCGCAGCGACGTACGACAGAGTTTCGCAAGCTCAAACTCGAGTGTGACAGCAGCTTTACTGAGGGCCACAGGTTTGCACAGTCAAGCTTTAACTCTAATTAAACACACCTGATCAAACTAATTGAGGCTTGTTAGGAATCTACAGGTAATGTTGAAGCAGAGTGGGAACTAAGCTCTGCTGGGTTGCAGCCCTCCAGGAACTGAGTTTGACCCCCATGGTATATAGCATACTTTCAAAGCAACTGCCAACAATTATCACAATCACATATCCAATAAAAACATTAAATAAATACAAACTCCATCTAAAGCAAAAAAATGTAAAAGATTGGTCAGCACTGATCCTCATGTCTTTCCAAACATGTAGGAATAATAAAAAACAAAACAAATAATTAATGCATATATTTAAGAAAGCCTTTACACTATAAATATCACGTTTACTTCATTTGAAGTTTTCCAGTCAACTTCATTGAGCCTCTGCCAAAATACATAGAAGTGCTGTTTAAGGAAGAGATTTTTTAAACACATTTTTAGTTATTTTTCAAGATACTAATATTCACCTTACATTGCAATTTAAAGCCTTAATTAGGTTAATTAGGAAAAGTAAACAAAGTTATAAGAAATACTGTGACATTTCCCTTGCTCTGTTAAACATCACTTGGGATGTATTTGAAAAAGAATTAAAATTTGAATGGAGGCTGAATAATTTTGCTGAATAATTTTAAAATCTGAATAAATGTTTGTCTTTCATATATAATACATACCTTTGAATAAGCTCTAATGTGGCATTACTTGACTCCTGATATACAAGGTTAAACACACACACACACACGCACACACACACACACACACACACACACACACACGGAAAGTGCTGCAGTGAAATGTGTTACTCTCCCCTCAATGCTGACCATGCACACAAAAACTGAAAAGCAAAAAACAAAATAATTAATTCAATTCAGTTTCAAATAATTGCATATCACACACAAATGAACGCACACATACTTTACACGCATACTTTAGATATGGTTACAGACATGTTTGTCAAACACAGTCGCATACCACATGTCAAATAAAATAAAAAAAATTAAAATAATTATAAAAAACTAAAATAAAGTCAGCAACATGGAGAATCCAAAGGATTTGACAGAATTAGACACAAAATAACTGCAGAGAAAATACAAATAAGCACTGAAAATGTATCACAAAATGATCATGTAATGTCAGGGAGGTAATCACATGGGAGGAACGACACATAAGCACAAGAAAGAGATGTATAGCCACAAAAAACATTGTTGTGAGTGAGTGAGTGAGTGAGTGAGTGAGTGAGTGAGTGAGTGAGTGAGTGAGTGAGTGAGTTGGAGTGGTGTGTATGGGGATGTTTTCTGTTTAAGGGTTGAATATAGTCTGGATCCCCATTCATTTCCTATGGCGGTCACTTTTGACCGGGAACACCACAGGTAACACGGTTGATCAAAAAAACTCATCATTGTGATCATCGCTTTTATATGTTCAAGTGCATAGTGTGGAGGATATCTTTAGGCCTTGAGGCATTCAGATATAAAACAAAATATTTATGAGTGTTTTAAGTTGTACATTGGTTAGATTTGACCAGAACATGACAGGCTGGTTAAGTAAAGATCAGGTTCAGCTAAATATTTAGTAAATTTCTTACTGTAAATATATCAAAACTCTTTTTTTATTAGTAGTAATGCTACAGGCAATCTATTCAGTATTTTATTTTTATGACTCCTCTAATTCCAGATTTCCAAATAATTGTTGGCCAAATGTTTCCTATCCTAACAAAGTATACATCAGTGGAAATTTGATTTATTCAGCTTTTTGATGTACTAATAAATATATGTCTGCTTTTGCAGTCCACTGTCACAATTGTAGAAATGTAACACAAAAGATTGTGATTTGCCCACACAGCAACAGGACAGTCCACCCACACTGGTTCATGCCATCACCTCTTGAGCGAGTGGCTCTCAGGATTTGTAATCCACCACTGACCAGTGCAAGTTTAGTGTATGAGTCTAAAGACTCGGCTCAGCATTATTTGATTTCGAGGGGATTGGATCTGCCATGGATCAGTGATTAATATTGATGGGTGCAAGTGAGTGCCAAGCTGGTTTCCGTGAAAGGGCAAAAAGTGTACATTCCAACTGGATATATGGATGCCCTGTTGGGTATTGATGAAATATAAAACAATGCGGACAGCCGAGCTCTAGATCAGGTGCGCCTCGGGGCGGGTCTATATTTTATAAGATAGTGTCAAGTTAGAGAAGGCCCCTTTTTTCTCCAGAAAACCGCTGCTAGATGTGAATGCATTCGCTCATCAGCATCTGTAGATGTTTTTCTCCTCTCGTTATCCACGATCCCCACCTCAAACTTCACTGTCCTAGAAATCTTCTCCATGAATCTCCCAAACAATCCAATTAGGAGCAGAACGGGAAGACAGGCAGAGCCGGACGCATCCGATTGTTGACTCAGTCACTTTTAGCAGCTTTGTTTTTGCAGTGCGAACAGTTGCACAGACATTTAAAGGTTACCAGATTTGCTTTAAAACTCTTTGAACAGACAAAAGATGATGTGTCCTTGCTCCATATGTAGACATCAGCAATGTTTTCCTATATAATGAGTTCCTCCTCAGAAATTTTTCAAGGCCTTTCCAATATGTCCTGGCTGCGCCTGCAGGTAAAGCGGAGGGTGCTGGGCTCATGGATCTGTCTGCTGAGCGTCATTTATGCAGCTCTGCGTGGGAATGATGGAGTTGCTGCCGGCCAAACAACACACTGAAGACGTTGTGTATCATTAGTCTTAAAACAAGCTCTGCAGCTTTGGCTGTGATTTAATTTGTCATGGAGAATGTACTGCATGGCTTCCCACCTTGCCATCTTCTTTCACAACACAATGCCAGGGAGGGCTAATTTTAGACCTTTCTTGCTGTTTGTTGACTTGAGGCACATGCTATCTTGTTTTCTAGCAATGTTGTCAGCCGCATTTATAATATGCACACTTTTGGCTCCTTAGCTGACTTAAGCTCAATACACGCTGTACAGTTTTGGCAACATTTTTTGGGAGTTTCGTGCTGTGGGATTCAGGGGAAAACACTGCAGAATACGCAGTCTTGCGTTGCTTAGTAGGATACATTGATCAATACATTATTTAATGCTTTTAATTGTAATGGCAGGCTATCTTTAACACTTGGCAAGTTCATCTGAACATCGATGTGCAGCAAACATGAAAAGAAGGGTCTCGGTACACTTCCAGACAAACTCTAGTGTGGTTTGACTGAAATATTAACACAACATGAACTAAAGACCTCTAGACAAATCCAAAACAGGACATGATGTCACAAGATGTGACCATAAAAAGAACATAATACTCAATCATACCTGTTTAGTTGTTTATTACAGTTTAGTACCAAATGTATAGTATTGCAGAGCTTCATTTGTGTGTATGTATGTGTGTGTGTATGGTGGCGGAATTCCTGACACTGTTTTGGCTGTTCGTTTACGCAACAACAGCAATTTGAGCCTGAAAATGCAAGATTGTGTTTTCAAATGATTTTTAAACAACATCAATCCATTTATAATATTAGTGCGTTATTGGCATGTAAATGTACCCTTGATGTTTACTCTGATAGATTCATTGATTTAAAGGTTTGATTTGATTTGGTGAAGCAAACTATGAGCTCATAATTTTGGTCTTTTTGAATGAGTTGGTAAATCATCTGCTTGTGAATGGTGACTACAATGGACAACACATCAGTGAATTGTGTTTAGTTTGCTTATGCAATATTTGAATTCTCTCTCTGCTTATATTACACATATAACCTGAACTAAACTTATTAAATGCTGGTTATTTAACAAATAAAACCAATAATTTACTGGTCCTCATGATATAAACTTTAATGGTGCATATTGTAAGTTTGACACCCAGTGGTTGAACTAGGTATTACAGTCCTGAATCAAAACACATTTTCACTCGGCTTCTCCTCTGACGGCTCCATGCAATTGCAGATTGGCAGATTGATGTGAGTGTGCCTGACTATCAAGCCTAAAGGATAATTTAAGGCTGATTTGAACCGCTTTCTAGGTAAAAGCAATGGCAGGCAATTGAAGAAATATTTTCCATAGTAAAAGGAGTTTTTTTTGTGCATGATTCAGAGCTAAATGCTAACAATGTGAGTTTGATTGCCATTTTACATGACATTTATTGATATACTACTGAAAGCAGCAGCAGATAGTTTACCACAGATCTTGAAAATAAAATAAATCATTTGAAATTGAACTTTAGAGCTGTGACTCAAAACCAACTCACAGTGATTCAGCATGTGAGTTTAATAATGTTTAAGGTTTAACATGTATTAGATTATAAACCTGACCATAAACCTGACTATTCTGTGCTTCTGAATGGCTGTATTTAAATTTCATCTGGTGCAAACAGCCCAATTGCTTATTACTGAAAATCTCATCATTCAATTCAATTCAATTCACCTTTATTTGTACAGCGCTATACTAGGTAGATTGTGTCAAAGCAGCTTCACATAGAAGATCATAGTAAATTGAAATAGTGTAGTTCAGTTTTCAGTGTTAATGTTCAGTTCAGTTTAGCTCAGTTCAGTGTGGTTTAAATCACTACTGAGAGTCCAAACACTGACAGCAGCGAGGAAAAAACTCACCAATTGGCGAAAGTGAAGAATTAAAAACCTTGAGAGAAGCCAGGCTCAGTTGGGCATGACCATTTCTCCTATGGCCAAATGTCTTGTGCAGAGTTGCAGTCTAGGCACCGGAGGCTGGAGAATGCTGGACCTCAGCGAAGACTCATCTGTCCCTGGAGCATCACAGGAATCAGGCTCATGTTCTCCACTTCTCCATGCCCACCACAGCAGCTGCTCAGGATACGGCCTGGTCCAGGATTATGGAAACCTTGGGATCAGCTCGTCACTGGTCTTGGATCGAATCAGTGGCGCTGCATAGTCTGAGGGCCTCGGGATGAGTATCCCCAGGTGGAAATAGAGAATAAAGAGAATAATTAGCATAGCTGCTGTTCATAGTGTATTTAAGCGAGATGCAAAAACCTGCGTTGGGCACATTCATGTATCATACCGCTAAGTGATGCACTGAGTGTATGCTTTACTAAAAAGATAGAGCGTTAATCTAGTTTTGAACTGCGAGAGTGTGTCTGAGCCTCGGACATTATCAGGAAGGCTATTCCAGAGTTTAGGAGCCATAAATGTGAAGACTTGACCTCCTTTACTCTACTTTGCTATTCTAGGTACTACCAGAAGCCCTGAGTTTTGAGATCTTAAAGAGCGGGTTGGATTGTAGCGAGACAGAAGGTTGGTTAGATAAACAGGAGCTAGATTATTTAAAGCTTTATAGGTAAGAAGCAATATTTTAAAATCAATACGAAACTTTACAGGCAGCCAGTGTAAGGAGGATAAAATTGGTGTGATATGGTCGTATTTTCTAGACCTGGTAAGAACTCTGGCAGCTGCATTTTGTACTAACTGAAGTTTGTTAATAGAGGATGCTGGGTAGCCAGCAAACAGAGCATTACAGTAATCCAGCCTAGAAGTCATAAAAGCATGAACTAGATTTTCTGCATCGTTACTTCGTAACTTTTCTCAGATGAAAGAAGGCAATATTTGTGACATTAGATATATGAAGTTATAGATATATAAGTTAAATTGCTGTCTAATATGACACCCAGATATTTTATAGTAGAGCTAACTCTAACTCTGTATCCCTCTAATTGTAGGCTGAGATTTGCTGTGTACAGGATTTAGGCCCAATAAGTAATAATTCTGTTTTGCTGAGTTTAAGAGAAGAAAATTGTTGGTCATCCAGTCTTTAACATCTTTAATACACTCAGTTAGCTTAATCAGTTCAGATATCTCATCAGGTTTAGTCAAAATATATAATTGAGTATCATCTGCATAGCAGTGAAAGCTGATCCCATGTCTTCTAATAATGTCTCTCAGGGGTAGCATGTATATTGTAAACAGCAAAGGGCCTAAAACTGATCCTTGAGGCACCCTATACTTTACTGGGCTGACTTGTGAAAGCTGCCCATTAATATTCACAAACTGGTAACGGTCAGCTAAGTATGACTTAAACCATTGTAGAGCCTGTCCCTGGACCTCTGTAGAATTTAAGCGGTCTATGAGAATATTGTGGTCGATGGTGTCAAATGCGGCACTAAGATTGAGTAAAACTAATAGCGAGATGCACCCTTGGTCAGCAGCTAAGAGTAAATCGTTGGTTATTTTCACTAATGCAGTTTCTGTACTGTGATGAGCTCTGAAACCTGACTGGAACACTTCAAAAACATTGTTCGTTTGCAGAAAGAAGCATAATTGGGCAGAAACAACTTTCTATTATTTTAGACATAAATGGAAGATATGAAATAGGACTATAATTAGCTAGGTTGCTGGGGTCCAGTTGTGGTTTCTTAATAATAGGCTTAATAACAGCTAGCTTGTAAAGATTTGGAATATGGTCTAAAGATAAAGAAGAGTTGATAACGTTAAGAAGTTCTCCTATAACAGGTAGCAGCTCTTTCAGTAACTTTGTTGGAATTGGGTCCAATATACACGTAGCTGGTTTAGAGCTGTTTATAATTTTGTCTAGCTCTTCCTGTTCTATGATTTTGAAGCACTGTAGGTTATTTTGATTCAGTGGCATGTTTACTGGATCTGAAGTATAAGGCAGTGCAGAAAGTCATGTAGCGTGTTGTTAGGATACAGGGTTAGGATACAGTTGTTAGGATACAGGGTAACAATGTAACCTGCTCACCTAATATTTACGTTCATAAAATTTAAATTATTTGCTAATTAATAACCACCGCATGTGGAACTCTGAATCTGTGTCTCATTTAGGGGTTGTTACTGTCCACCGGAGGTTGCATTTTTGTCACGGACACATATTTTGAGAGTCTTCCTGACTGAATGAATGAGATATGCTGTTTTCCACCTAAGCAACCTGGGGTGCTGAAATATAATTGGCTAAACTGGCATTGGGCAGGTTAAAGGGACCAAAACAAAGACAGCTATTTCAGTGCCCTGACATTTTATCCTTCACTGTAAAATGAACACTGTACATTGTAAAAGCGCTATAGAAATAAAGGTGAATTGAATTGAATTGTAAGCCCATACAGGTTGATTGAACTCAAAAAAATAAAATATGGAAACTCGTTGCCCTAAAAAAGGTAATGTATACACCAGTGATGTCAAATTTGATGTTCAAAGTGTCTTCAGACTAGAATATGTTAGGTTAAGTACATTCAGTTCAAACATTCCAATTCATACAACAAACAAAAAAATATATAAGTAATTTAGCAAAAACTTTGGTACTTTTGTTTATTGAATCTAAGTATCTTGAAAAAATACAACTTTAGGGATAACAGTGTACCCATCAGATTATGCTACCAACACTGTATTTGAATGGTTCTGAGATTGGGTATAAGAATTAGGTAGGTATAGGTTGATATTACAGCTTCATATCACACTACTGCACAATAAAATTTACACTGGTTGCAAAACCTGATGAGTAGCATATTGCGACATCAAAATGTGCTACCTACTGTTTGAATGGGAGGTAGGACAATCTGACAAAGTAGGAGAAATCGACAGAACACCGGCATGGAAAGCACATATTCCAAGCAGAATAACTGACTTCAGCATTGTTTTTCAGATAAACAAGAATGTTCACTTAGCATCTTTCCTAAATATCATATTATGGAAAGCATGTTATGGTACTTTCATGCTTTAGAATAGTCAAAAACCTACATACAGCACCTATAAAACGCTTTTCTTGTGAAAAACTGATATTATGAAACTATAATAATGTATTTAATTTTAACATTATATAATTTAAAGTAATAATAACTTGTTTAATCAGTAAGCATTCTGATGGATTCATTGCGATTCAGTTCAAGTTCTTTGAGTCTTTTTAAATGATTCATTAAATCATTAGCTCATGCATGTGGTTGCTACAGTTTTGATTTGATTCACAAGCTCTCAGTTCCATTTATTATTCATTTTGATTCTCATTTGTGCATATTTTTCTCATTATAAATTACATCTAGTCAATTTTGCTGACACATATGAAACATTTTGTCATAAATTTAAGACTCTGCAAAACCAAAAGCTGACAAGTTAACCTTTGAATTGCATTTCTTATGACACCATAAAAAATTTTTCAAGTATTTTATTAAAATATTCCACTACTCAGAGTAAACTCAATGTCAATCAAGTAAGCTTTCTGATAGAAATAGCTAGTTTATTAATGAAAGGATTCATCAGAATGATTCAGGCAGTAACTTCGTGGGACATTTTGATTATTTAATTAAATCAGCGTGTTCTGATTCACTTAAAAGAGCTGGTTTAAAAGAGTCATTTGCTCATGAATTGTGCTGGAAGAGCCCTAATGAATTGATTGCACTGTTGATTAACCGTAATGAATCTTGGCGTGCCATGAAGTTTCAACCGTGTAATTGATGACATGTGAGAGAGAGAAAGACGTTGATATGAGCTTGTCTGTGTGATGTGCAATATAAATATGTCCACATTTTCACTCTCCAACCATTACGATCCACTGTCACAACTTCTATGAATTTGCTGTGAAGAACGAGCAGCCCACAAATCCGCTCTTTCATCAAGCTGCGACAGACGTCAACATTAGCACAATGGCTTGCTTGAGAAGTGTCAGAAAGTGACACAGTTGTTGATGTAAAATGTCCAGTCAACCCTGTCAGCGGTGACCAAAGTCCTGAGTCTGACATAAAAGACGGCTGATGTGGCACAGTCTGCTTTGGCTTCAACCCAAGATCTCGCCAGGCTCATATCGTCCAGTCTGACAGGCAGCAGTCACAAAGGACAGGAAAAAATAGTAACTCAGTGTGCACTTGGCTTTAGACAAGACCGAGTCTATTAAAGAATATTTTGATTTGTTTTTTTTTAGGAAAGAAATGCACAGCGGTGGCTCATTATCAGGCGTCATTCATTGTAACAGCAGGGTTTCACACAGTAAGCTTCACAGTAGCCACATAGAGTAAATCACTGCGAATTCCCACCAGATGCAGTTGTACTAATCAGATGTGAAAACAGTATAGCAGATGTTGCCTTTGGTCACCCCACATGAGCTCCTCAGAGAAGTTTCCTCTGTTGATTTTTGGAGAACAAAGAACGGCATCAAAAGCCAAAAATGCCACAAACCGTGCAGCCTCTTTGAGCGCTGAATCCACTGTGATTACTGCATGCGGAGCCACGTTAAAAATGCTTCATTTGTATTTTACTCTCCTATGTTCTCATTAAATGATACATGTAGCTGTTCGGCAGAATGTAGGCTGTTGAATAACAAACTGGCACAATGGACTTGCCATTACTGCAGTGTGCTTACTGTATGTAATATATGCAGCATTTGTTTTCTATGCGCTTAAAATACCCAGATGATTTGCAGTAATACTGTACATTTGTCAAAATGTACAGAACACATCAGAACATGCTATACTGCTTTACTATCATGACCTTCAATTTCTCATAAATGAACCATATGTAATATCAGCATGAAGACTTTTTTTTTTTTTACTTTTCTTGACTCATAACTTGGTCAGAATGCTAAAAGTGAACACAATGGAAAACATACATAATTCCGCCTAAGACTGGTTGACTGACTGACTATCTATCCATCTATCTATTTGTCTGTCTGTCCGTCCGTCCGTCCGTCTATTTATATATCTTTCTATATATCTGTGTATCTATATATCTGTCTGTCTGTGTCTATCTATCTATCTATCTATCTATCTATCTATCTATCTATCTATCTATCTATCTATCTATCTATCTATCTATCTATCTATCTGTCTGTCTGTCTGTCTGTCTGTCTGTCTGTCTGTCTGTCTGTCTGTCTGTCTGTCTGTCTGTCTGTCTGTCTGTCTATCTATCTATCTATCTATCTATCTATCTATCTGTCTGTCTGTCTGTCTGTCTGTCCGTCTGTCTGTCTATTTATATATCTGTCTATCGATATATTTGTGTATCTATGTATCAGTCTGTCTGTCTGTCTGTCTATCTATCCGTCCATCCATCTATCCATCCATCCATCCATCCATATGTCTGTCTATATATATGTCTGTCTGTCTCTGTCTGTCTGTTTGTATATCTATCTGTCTATCTATATATCGGTGTATCTATATATCTGTCTGTCTGCCTGTGTCTGTCTGTCTATCTATCTATCTATCTATCTATCTATCTATCTATCTATCTATCTATCTATCTATCTATCTATCTATCTATCTATCTATCTATCTATCTATCTATCCCTCCGTTCGTCTGTCTATTTATATATCTGTCTATCGACATATTTGTGTATCTATGTATCAGTCTGTCTGTCTGTCTGTCTGTCTGTCTGTCTGTCTGTCTGTCTGTCTATCTATCTATCCGTCCATCCATCCATCCATGTGTCTGTCTATATATATGTCTGTCTGTCTATCCATTTATATATCTGTCTGTCTGTGTCTGTCTGTTTGTATATCTATCTGTCTATCTATATATCGGTGTATCTATATATCTGTCTGTCTGCCTGTGTCTATCTATCTATCTATCTATCTATCTATCTGTCCCTCCGTCCATCTGTCTATTTATATATCTGTCTATCGATATATTTGTGTATCTATGTATCAGTCTGTCTGTCTGTCTATCTATATATATACATATTTGTGTGTGTGTGTGTTTGTTTGTCTATCTATATATCTGTCTGCCTGCCTGTCTGTCTGTCTGTCTATCTATCTATTTATCTATCTATCTGCTTATAATAATTATCTGTCTGACAAAATATTCTTTATTTATTCATTTATTTGGCTCATCCAATTCAATAATTTCCTGATGAATACAGTTCTCTTCAACATTTTTTCACTCAGTTGCACATCCTTTTTGCAATCAGGCTATGGAAGCTTACTGTATAATTCATATTATTTCAAATACTGTTCACCGCAGCATGCAGTACACTAAAATCCCATCTCAGACATGCTTGTGTTTCTATATATTGACCCTCAGTGGCCTCCTTCAGGTTTGACCAGCAAGCTTATCTCATCCCTTTGCCCTAAAGCTTTAACAGTGCTGTTTCAGAAGCTGCCTCATGTTGTTTTTTTTTTTGTTTTGTTGCTTCTGAAGACATTGTCCAGTTGATTTTTGTTGTTGTCTGTCTAGTTTATTTTATTCTCATGCCATTTTGCATGCTTTTTCAACCTAACTGCATCTTCCATTCACTTCTCTATATATCTCTGTCCTTCCATATACCCATCTACTGCATGTATATCTTTCTCCCCACTTTTTTTTTATCCATCTATTGATTTAAATTTTTTTATTTAATTATTATTATTTTTGTCTGATTCATTCCAATCACTTCCTTGTGGATAAACTTCTCTAAACAGTATACTCTATGGGCCAGATATAACAAAGAGGGCATGTTTGCACAAGAGTGCAATTCAAAAACAGCACCGCTGGGCATGAAAATCTCTGTAGATTATGTACAGACAATTCACATAATAAAGATAAAAGACAACAGTACATATTGACCAATGCAAATTAGCGCAGTGGTAAATAAACAGAGCTGATGCTCATAAGCTGGTGGTGTTCGACTATGCAGGCACAGTGCATTTTATTTACTTTACTGATTGTAAGGGGGTACTAAGAAAATAATCAATATCCATGATGTCAATGTTAGCCTACTTATATAATAATAGCAGCTATGGTACATACAGAGAACAAAGAAATCGTTTTACTTATACCTTTTTATTTATTATCCAAAGAGTAGGCATAATCACAAAATAAGCACACTTGCTATAAGCGACCACAAGAAAATAACAAAAACATTTTACATGCAAATATGAAAGACTTTCAAACTGGACAGCACACGTGTGCTCAGATTACATGCTTTACTCTGTTTACTTACAGTAAGACATACCTTACTGTATTTATGTGAGGTAATCCACAAGATATACATTTTGACAACTGTTATTGAGTCATTTAGCAGACACTTTTGTCCAAATTGACTTACAATTGAGGTGGTATTCAATGATTCTACAAGAAGAGGCAATACATACATGTGCTAGTTATTTAAGGAACTTGTTGTGGTTAAAGAATTTAATCTTCGAGTATAAGTTTTTTTTATTATTATTTTAGAGAGGGAGAGAGAAATAAAGTGTTCTATGGGTGGTTTTGGTATTATTCACCAGGGTTCTGCCATTTTAAATAAATACGTGTGAAAAAATCTTCCACCTTATATCACACACTCTCTGTTCTCTGTGGTGCCTTTTCCTGGCAACAACAACAGCAGCCATTTCAAGTACAACACTTAAGGCCCTGTACACACGATCATGTGTATTTTCAAAACCCCAGTTTCTTCCAAGCTGTTTGGCCGTTTGTCCACGTGAAAACACAATGACTGAAAACAAAACTTTATGAAAAATAGTGCCAAAGTGAAGACTTTCAGAGATTCTGTAAACAGTGTGGTCACGTGGCCACTAAAGTAGTGTTTTTGCCACATGATATCAGCGTGCACATTGTTTTCTCTTTTCTGATTGGCTGACACTGCTTTATTCAAAGGCATTTATTGCTGCCTGTTGACAGTGCATCAGATTTTGGACAGATATTTTATTTTAATGAAGGCAGGGAAAAATACCTATGTATGGAAAAAATTTTTATGAAGTTTATTTATAAACTAATTTCGAGAAGATCACATGCTTATGATTGACCATGGCTGGTCCCACATTAGCTTTGATATATTAATCAGATGAGTCCAAACTCACTATAAATAACCAGATTTTCTTACCTTTGTTATCTTTGTCTTGAAGTCTCCCTCTATCCACCCCTACTCAGTCTTTCAGAAGAGACGTTAACCCGCGGTCCTGACTCTCTGTGGTCATTAAAAATCCCATGGCACTTCTCGTAAAGAGGGGTGTAACCCCATCGGCTCTTACGATCGTGGCCTCCCAATCATTCCCATCCACCGAATTGGCTGTATCACTGTCTCTCCACTTCACCAATAGCTGGTGTGTGGTGAGTGCACTGGCGCCATTGTCCTGTGGCTGCCATCGCATCATGAAAATGGATGCTGCACACTGGTGGTGGTGTGGAGAGACCCCCCTCATGATTGTGAAGCGCTTTGGGTGTATGGCCATACACAATAAATGCGCTATATAAATACACATTACTTACTCACTCATCCCCCTCTTTCCTAGATTAAAGGCTGATTTATACTTCTGCGTCGAGTGATCGGCGTGACCCACGGCACCTGCCTTGCGCATAGTCATGCATTTATACTTCTGCATGCAGTTTGTGTTGCTCTGCCATAACACTTCCGAAATGCAAGCTGGCAGTAGGTTTTTATGTTCCTCTGTGTCGTGTTTCTTCGAGGGTGTTTAGTTTTTTCTGAACGTTACAAGTAGCTAATTCTCTCTCTATCAGAGGCAGGAACCTGCAGACGTGCAACAACTTTAATTATAAGGTAAACACAAACAAAAGTTTCCATCTGGAGCTCTTTCATAGGACTCGACACTTGTAAACACTTGCTTCATTGGGCTTGTGGCTCTCAGCATTGCCCACACTCATCCCCGATACTAAGCCGACCAATCACAGAGCTTGTGCTACGCATCTTTGCAACATGTAGTTACATTTTCTGAGAGGTGCGTGTCAGCGTCGGCATCAGCCACAGCAAGAGCTATGCGACCGCATGAAGGCTGCACCGGACCATACGCGTGCGCTTGTTGCAGAAATATAAATCAGCCTTAATCTAGTATAGGGCGGCATGGCGGCTTACTGTTTAGCACTGTTGCCTCAAAGCAAGAATATCACTGGTTTGAGTTTCGGCTGGGTAAGTTAAAATTTCTGTGTAGAATTTACATGTTCTCCCCATATTCTCGTGGGTTTCCCGCTGGTACTCCAGTTTCCTCCCACAGTCCAAAGACATGTAGCGTAAGTGAATTGAGCAAACCATATTTGCACCGTATATAAGCATTTACTACTAAGCTTTCAATGCACAAACTCTATTAATCAAAGAACAAGCCGAAAGAATAAATTCAGTGGAGCTCTCGAGATCTACCTGAGCTCAGACTCCCTACTCGCACTACAAAACGGGAGGGAGCCCCAGGCTTGAGGATCTTCTGAGCTCAGGGCTATCTCCCTGGACAGCATGCCAAACACACCTTTTAACCAATCATCAGCTTAATGTGAACACTTAAATGGAAAAACACACTTTATTTTATGGGTAGAAATGTTAGTAAATCTTATTGTGTGATTTATTTAAACACAGCAGTCTCCTTCCATGGAATTAGCTTCTGATCAGGAAACATTTTCAGAAAGGACAGGTGCAAAAATAGCTGCATTCATTTTTTGCACTACATTCTCTGTGCTTGTTTAGTAAATATTACTGTTTTATCACCAAAGCAATGTTGTGCAAGCTGTTAGTAAATCTGGTCCCCTCTATACCACTTTACATTTTCACATTTTGTGCATACCACAGCACACAGAATACCATAGTTCAGTCTTGCACATGCCTGTGTTTCTGTTTGTAATCCCTCTTCCCCAAACCTTTATACAGTGCTGTTTGAAAATCCTCCTCATTCTGTTTGTTGTTGCGTTGCATCTGTAGGCTTTGCCTGGTCTGCGTTTGTTGTTGTTTGTCCTCTTTATTTTCATCTCTTCTCTTTTCGCACGTTTTCTCCACCTACCTGCCTCTGCCCTACTCATGAGCCCAGTGTGCTCTGCGTCTGCTACGGCTCTTTCATGTCCGCTCTCATAGCCCACATTAATATCACAGTCCACAGTCACTGCACAGTCATACATGTGCGCGAATGTCACTTTGCTTAATCACGCTGAGATGAAAACCCCACGGATCAGTTCTGTAAAGGAAGCAGCTCTTTCGGTGAGGGAAATAATAGGCGTCATGGGCTGATGAGGAGACGTGACGTGCAGTCGTGCTGTTGGGGTAAACAGGGCCTCCTCGGGTGCACGGCCATGATTGTGTTGTGAAGTACGCAGAGTTTGTTGCGTACAGGGAAGAGAAGTGATTATCGCATGTCTTGTAATTTCCGTCATGCATGATGGCGAGCTGTTGGAGGCCACGTTTGAAATCACAGGCTTCATTGAATTTCAGTGACTTTTTATTATTATCTGAATATATACATGAGTAGAAATCTGAATGCTAGAATGGCATCCTCAGAGTAAAATAGCAAATTGAAAATATCTAGAAGTTGGACATTTGAATGACAGGATGATTCATGTATACTAATTGCAAAAAAAAAAAAAAAAGTAGAAAGCTCAATGATAAGAATATCATGATTTTACAATATCTTATCATAAAATATACATCTATCTATCTATCTATCTATCTATCTATCTATCTAGATAGATAGATAGATAGATAGATAGATAGATAGATAGATGTATATTTTATTTTATGATTAAGGGCTGTGACGAGATCTCGAACTATGAGAGTCTATGAGATAGCTAAGATTTCTCATTGAGGTGAAAAGTTGTCTCGTGAGTTGTAACGTTACGATGACACGTGATGGTGAAATTCACATGAGAATTGGATTTTAACCTCAAATCAAGTGCTTTGCACACACCTGGCAACCTGGGCTGGTCTCGGTGTAGCACGTCACTCGTTTGCTTAGGCGGATGTAACGTAACCACTTATTAAAAGAAGAGAGCGATTTACTCCATGTTTTAAATTTCTGTCCAGAGAGGTCATGTTTTAATGCTCGATTGGTTTCACGCAGTCAAGTGATGTGATTTCACAGGTCAGAGTTCACCATGCTTGAACTTTGCACTGCGACAACCTGCGAAACTTGACGCATGACCTTGTGTTTCCGGTCTGACGCATTCGCGTGCGTCTGAATGGAAGTCTATGGGGTGAAAAGCCCAGTGTGACCGCAGCTTCAGTCGTATTATTGAAGTGATGTAAGACATGTAAACTTATAATTTAGCCACATTTTCAGTCCACACTCGCATCCAGTAGCTCAGAGTTTGTTCAGTCAGTAAACTATTTTGCAGTGTTTGTAGTCCTTTATGGCATGATTCATTCAAACAGAAGTAAAATAACATTCATTACAAATAGATTTTTTTTTAAACCACCTAAATTTAAATATGATTTTTTTTAACTGAATAAATTATTTTATCTTCATATATTTCATCATTGAGGATTAAAAAATAAATGAAATATAAAAAATAAAAAAAATGTACAAAAATGTTGTCTCCAATATCATGTCTCATGGAGCAAGTTTTTTTTTTTTTCCTTAAATCTGTATATTAATGAGAAATTCCAAATGGATTGGGATGAATGTAGAAACAACAAGTTGTATGAAGTGAATTGATTTGTAAATGAAAATTGAATTACTATTTTGAAAACCGACATGATCGGATTGTACATATACGAGATGTAGAATCAGACACTCAAGACTAACACACTCATATTTATTGAAAGGGGAAGAAAAGCCTATCTGTGAGTTGTGTAAGAATATTTTGAAAATAAAGCATATTTTAATGGAAGGTGTATTTTTAAATGATATAAGGACATTTTCATTCAGGAAATATTTTCGGGAAAATGTGTCTTCTAGACAAATTTTTGACTATTTATCATTAATAAGACTAAGATTGTTTAGGACTTTTTTCAGTGTTGTTGCTATTAATTGGTTTTTTGTATCACAATGCATGTTTGCAGAGAAAAAAAAAAAAAAGTCTCTCCACCAACACACGAAACTCAATAATTATCAAAATACACATATTCATTAACAAAGACGCTTACTACAGGCACTGGACCATATACACGCAGAAGTGCCATCAAAGGTACAGACAATGCAAGACCATACAAGGGACTAAACAAACTCAGGGGTATAAATACAAGGTGATTGAACTAATAACCAACAGGGGAGAAACACAGGTGAAACTCATGAACATTAACAAACGGCGGGAAAATGGAACAAAAGAATCACATGACGCAAACATAAAGCACATGGAGCGCAGCACATGGGGAGGTCACATGACATAAACACAATCAGAATCAGAATCAGAAAGAGCTTTATTGCCAGGTATGTTCACACATACTAGGAATTTGTTTTCTTGACAAAGCTTCTACAGTGCAACAGCATTACAGAGACAGGACAAAAAACAGATAATAAATATATTTTAAAAAAAATAGAAGTAGTGAGTGCAAATATACAGATGACAAGTGTATGTACATGTTTATTACTATATACAACGTTATATGTGCAGCTGTTATGTGCAAATTGGCATGTAAAGTGTGTTGTTAAATAAGTGTATGTGTGTATAAAAGTGTATAGCAAGTAGTGATGTTAGTTCAACAATTATCAACAATTATCAACAATTAACAAGACACCAGACGTGACAATGTTTCATGATACTTTGGCACAATGATTTTACACTGTACAAACTGTATATTAGGTCACACTTTAATTTGATGGTGCGTTTGTTGAATTTAAGTTACATTGCATCTACATGCCAACTAATTCTAATTAGATTATAAGTAGACTGTTAGGTTGTGGTTAGGATTGTGGTTAGGGTTAGGGTTAAGTTGTCATGTACTTGCAAAGTTTCTTATAGTCAGTTAAATGTCTGTTGATGGAGCAGTATCAACAGATATTAAGCAGACAGTCTACTAATACTCAAATAGACCATCAAAATAAAGTGTTACCGTATATTATATCCCCATTCCAAAACCCTTAAAAATGTTGACCAAACAAAAATGGTCAAATATCCCTAGTATTACTGTACTTAATGTTTATTTAAAGACATTTGGACCCCATATCGTTCAGAATACCAAGTACACACATATATAGACTTGATTTTTTTTTGTCTGTTTTTCGGTTTATGCTCTGTCATTCCAGCACACTGCTGTTTTATGTGTGAGGCACACTATCCATTGAAGCCTCTGCATACTTCATTTTAATTGAGGTTTCTTTACCGGTGTCAAACAGCACACCCTCCTTTTACTTCTGTCACTGCTACGCCAGACATTTAGCCTTTCATTCTCACAGTTTATGCTTTCACACCCCAAGTGCACTTTTCTCTTTTTTGATAAGTGTTTTATTTTCCATCCCTAACTGTGTAGCCTAGCAACAGGCAGCAGGCAACAGTTCAAGGCCTAAATATGGATTTCTATGGAGGAGGAGCAAATGCCATGCTGAAGTACACTTAGTAATTTAAACATCTCAGGAACCAAACATCTTTTGCAGTACCTGCCTCTACAATTTGTTTAGTTCATTTCCCAGGAAAAAGCCAGAGGGCTCAACGAACGCTCGCTTTAGACAGGCTTTTGTCCTGTGTTTAATACTCACAAAAAGATGGAGCTTTTTTTTGTTTTGCCCCAGAGAGACCAATCACCTGTGCTCTGAGGACACCGGCTTCAACCAGACAGATAGATCAAATCCCTGGTGCTTTTACAAAAACCCAATTCTGGGACCTCACCTCACAGCTTCTGCTCCTGCTGTCTATTTCGAGTCCGGGCAGATTTCCTGCAGATAGGGATTTAGATCCCTCAGGTGAAGCGGAAGCTAATTTCTAGACAGGAAAGGTGTGATTTTGAGATATGTTGATGATGGATAATGGCAAAGCCTAGGTAAACAATCTTTTTTTTTTTCTCTCCAGTTATGTTTTCTTTTCATAACAGTCCAGATTGCAAGTCGTTACTGACACATGGATCTGATTAGCAGCATTTTCTATGCCAATTCAGTATATTCACAGTTTTTTTTATTCCCTCTTTGCTTTTCAGCTGAGGTTGGCCTGCAGGTAGCTGTGTTTGGTACTGTAGCAGATGTTTGGGTGTCATGCATTTCATTTACTGTAGTATTTCAGGCAATTAAAAAAAACTGAAGATTGCACAGTATATCTAGATAATGCATTGTGTGCACAGTGTTTACACGGTGTATGGTTTTAATCTATTTGGAAAGTTTTGTAGTCCTCAGGGGTCATTTCTGCTCGTAAAGCTAACTTGCGTCATGGGATTTGCAAGTATAGTTCTCTTGGGAGACTTTAAGATATTATTCATATGTAATGGAATAGGGACTTGTTAAACATATTTAATAGAGCTGGGTATATTGATTCACATGCCCTGATTCAATTCGATTCTGTTCAATTTGTTTCGATTCTTGATTAATTTCTGGATTCGATTCTCGATTCAGTGTATACAGATTTAATTCAAACAATATTGATATTTCAAAAACTTCATTCATTTTCCTTCACCTTAGTCTCTATTTCAGAGGTCGCCGCAGCGGAATGAACTGCCAACTGTTCCAGCATTTGTTTTACACAGCGGATGCCCTTCCAGCTGCAACCCAGTATTGGGAAACACCCATACACACTCAAACACACACACACATATACACTAGGGACAATTTAGTTTATTCAATTCACCTATAGCGCATGTCTTTGGACTGTTGGGGAAACCGGAGCACCTGAACGAAACCCACACAAACACGGGGAGAACATGCAAACTCCACGCAGAAATGCCAACTGGCCCAGCAGGGACTTGAACAACCTTCTTTTTCAACCATTAAGCCACCGTCCAGCCACTGCTCATTTTACAATGGTAAATTAATAAAAATAATTTAAGAACCACAGCCATGATTTTAAAAGCCATTGTGCATATTAAACAAACAACAAAACCCTCGTCAGAGTGAGTATAGTCTAATGTAAAAATATGACAGTACAGGAACTATACAGCCAATAAAGTTACCAGATCTTCCAACATAATCTCACGGCAATTCGTACGTTTTTGCTTTAGTGGCTAATTCATATGAATTTGTTCGATCTCATTCGTTCAATTTAGTACGATTTGCTTATCCCCCAATGATGGTTAGGTTGGGCTTAGGTGCCACGCCTCCTTTAAAATCGTACATTTTTATATGACTGAACTCGTACAAATTCATACGAATTAGCCACTAAACTGACAAAACATAAAACTGTTGCATTTCCTCGTGAGATCAGGTTAGATTTTCAGGTGCTGCGTAATATCACTGCACCTTCTGCACGAGATGGCATCAAAATTCCTTATGACAGATTATTCAGACAGAATGAGAATATAGTTTATATCAGCCTAGAAAACAGCAACATTTTATTCTCGGTCGCTCTGAGTATACAGTCTGTGTACAGAACAGTCAAACTTTAATACAGTCAAACTTTATATTTCAAAGAGGTATTAAAGATTATTTACGAGTGAGAAACTGATGGTCTAATCCGATTAAATGGTCTCTGCTAAGATGAGCAAAAGTTGCTCCCCCAGAGATCAGCTGAATGGATTCCAAAATGGTAATACTCAATTTTTTAACACTAGAGGAGTTGAAAAATGAGTGTTCCTTTAAGGCTTATTCGTAAACATAGTGTTTCTTTTACAGTCTTGTCAATGATGAGATTTCCTGTGAAAATGTAACCAAATTTGTAATATTATTTATGTAATACTGAAGTTTGTATTGAAGTTTAGCATTATGATTGATCAGTTTTCATTTATTTTACTGTTATTTGTGTGTCGAACATTTTGGATGTGGACACACCTTTGTTTTAGTTAATACATATTCAGCTAAAGCAGCAACACAGGTTGATACACATTTTACAGACATATTTCATCATTTCAAACCCCCTTTTTTCCCCTCACACAGCTGTAAAAGATAACAGAGCAAATGCCTTAGTGTTCCTCTAAGAAATCCAATCCAGATAGGAATGTCTGTGATTGCAGGTATATTATTTTTTCACTATGTTTTTCATTACTCATTTTGACCTTCATTGAGTGCTGTAACTAAAGCTAAATTTCTCCCTGCGCTGCCTGGTGCACCTTCATTATGGATTTATACCATCTTGCCAACTTTCTGGGTAAAATAACAGTTGGTGGTTGAAGCACTGCTGGCATCCCACCCGATTTTAAAAGAGAATGAAATCATGAAGAGATTCAAGTCACGAATCCAGCAATCTCGTAGCAGCAACACGTCAGGTATGATCCTTGCCCTCATTAATTCCTTCCTTTACTGATACACACAAATTATTATTATTATTATTATTATTATTATTATTATTATTATTATTATTATTATTATTATTATTATTATTATTATTATTATTATTATTGTTATTTTTATTACATCACATATATGTTTAGTTTATATTTGTTTCTTTATTTAACCAGATAAAAACTCAAAATCAAGATCTCATTACAAGGGTGACCTGGCCAAAAGGGTCCGCTACACACGACTTTTGAAAAAATAATAATAATATTAATAATAAAGAGAAAATTAAAATTATATAAAAAATACAGTTTAGTTACTGAGCTATACCACATTACAATATGTTAAAAACACATACAAGTGAGTTTACTCAAGTGGGTTGGCAGAAAGCTAATTTACCACTGTACTGTACATGGTATCACAAAGGTCCTCTGTTAAATATTATAATTTACTGATGTTTAAAAATAGCATATAAGATTTGTGAGGGGGTGACACAGTGGCGCAGTAGGTAGTGCTGTCGCCTCACAGCAAGAAGGTCACTGGTTCGAGCCTCAGCTGTGTAAGTTGGCGTTTCTGTGTGGAGTTTGCATGTTCTCCCTGCGTTCGTGTGGGTTTCCTCCAGGTGCTCCGGTTTCCCCCACAGTTCAAAGACATGTGGTACAGGTGAATAGGGTGGGCTAAATTGTCCGTAGTGTATGAGTGTGTGTGGATGTTTCCCAGAGATGGGTTGCGGCTGGAAGGGCATCCGCTGTGTAAAAATGTGCTGGACAAGTTGGCAGTTCATTCCACTGTGGTGACCCCGGATTAATAAAGGGACTAAGCTGAAAAGAAAATGAATGTATGAACGAATGAAGACTTATGAGACTTGAAATCTTAATAATTGGTTGAAAGTATAGTTCACCCAAAAATGAACATTTACTCACTATTTACTCGCCTATGTGTGGTTCCAAATTATTTTTTTCTGTTTAAAAACAAAAGAAACAAACACTGTGAAAGTCAATGGTTACATGTTTATCTTTATTTTTGAAAACACTTGAGGGTGAGTACAGCATATAGGGAGTAAACTGTGATTTTTTTGGTGAACTATATCCCTTGATATGATTTAATAAGGTTGAATTGGCTTAGAATTCATTGGAGTCATTAAAATGTATTTGATTTTAACAACATACATGTCAAATTTTAGGTTTAGATAATTCATCCATTTAGATTAAATAATTTGACTTGCTTCAGTCTTTCCAGACTAAAAATTCAAGAATATAAGATTCAATTGGTTTAGAGCAGGGGTGTTCAAACTTGGTCCTGAAGGGCCATTGTCCTGAAGATTTTAGCTCTAACTTCCCTCAACACACCTGCAAAGATGTTTCTAGAAAGCCTAGTAAAGCCACAGTCACACTAGAATTTTTGCGTGCGGCAGTCCTTATGATAGTCCCAAAATAATTCCACAGAAATCCACAGATTTTTACCAAAATTCTCTGCAGAAATAGCAAAAAATGTCCGCAGATTCCGTCTGGCCCTACTCACAAGGGTTGGAACTAAACTTTGCAGGACACCGACCCTCCAGGACCGAGTTTGGACAGGTTGTTGCTAGATCGGATATGGATGCAGCCGGAAGTTATTAAGAATTATTTATATTATTTATTACATTTTCCAGTTATTGTATTTTATTTACACCAACCCCCACCCCAACCCTAAACCCAACCATCACAGTACTGTAAAAAATATGAATTATTGTTGTACAGTGTCATCAAAAATGCTATTATTATTGAGCCGCGTATCCGATCTAGACTTACCGTTTGGACACAGGAATGGTTTAGAGGTTGTCATTTCAAATGTAATGTAATCTTTTGGTTGTTATTTTTTATTGTTAAAAGCTAACTGAAATCAAATGTTTCAATTAAATGGTGTAAATGAATCAGATTTGAATTAAATGGCAGATAGACAACAAATCAAGGCAAAGGCAGATTCTGCTTTCATCATTGAAATCCACAGTGTTATAAATTAGATTGTTTATGTTATAATTGCAATAGGTTATCATTTTAAATGCTATACTAGATTAGTTAATATGATTTAAAGTAATGTTTTCTATTTACTTTTTAAATCTTATGAAATAAGAAATTACCCATGACAACTTTAATGTAATATAGATTGGTTTATTTACCTTCGGCCCACCTTATAATATTTGGCTTTGGCCTTTATGCAGAAAAGTCTGGGCACCCCTGCTTAAGAACATATAGAGTAAATCAGTTTGGTTGATTTGTTTGTTTTGGTTTGACCCAGTTTATTGGAATGACTCAGACATTCTTGCACTTGAAATGACAGAGTTTAGGATAAAACAATTATTTACAAGGAATCTGACTTTATAGAAATTCACATAAGTAGCGTGGGAATTATACAATCACAATCAAGTCGAGGGCTTGGGGGTGTCACGGATTGGTCAGGCTCTCACGATCCCCACTCACGAAGATCACCATCACCTGACTTCTAATGAGCACACAGCTGCATCACATTCACGAGCACCAGATAAAAGCACAGCACTCCAGTCGCTCATTGTCCGGGCTCGTCTCGACGAAAGCGGACAACTGAGCGACCACTCAGCGTAGTCATCCTCAGCTAAAACAAACGCTTTACTTACCTGTTCTCTTTGTATTCCTCCTAGTCTTCCTGGTCCACCCGAATCGTCCTGTCTTCCAGTCCTTCCAAGTCTGTGTCATCCTCTGTCAGCTGTATCTGGTGTGTGCTGTCCATCCTCGTGTATTCCTGTTACCCAGCCACGGAGGAAAAGACCCCAACATCATTCCTGATCCTCCTGGCTATCCTTCATGTGCTCCTTGTTGTCATTTAATAAACACCCTAACGTTTCCTTACCTCTGTCTCCTGTCCGCTTCATAACAGAAGCCCGGACCAATAACGACGACAACATGAGCACCCCCGATCACTTTCAAGAGCTGGTGGACCAGTTGAAGCGGATTCTACAGCCACCAGCTCCACTTTCCAACGCACCACCAGCACCGAGCACTTCCGCCTCCACAGTTTCTTCTTCGGCCCTTCCTTCCAGTCCCATGGCCCGACCAGCGCCCTACTCAGGCGGAGCGGGGGAGTGCAATGGTTTTCTGTTACAATGTTCCCTCATATTCGAAATGCAACCTTCTCTATATCCCACAGATAAGTCAAAGATCGCCTACATCGTATCACTACTCTCTGGGCCTGCACTTAAATGGGCTGAGACGATCTGGAACCAAGCCGGGCCGGTCATGAATTCCATCACTACCTTCACGGAGTATTTCAAAGAGGTGTTTGGACGTTCTGATGGGGAAGTAGCCGCTGGAGAGCAGCTGTATCATCTAAAGCAAGGTACTCTATCTACACAGGAATATGCTCTCCGGTTTCGCACTCTAGCAGCTGCAAGTGGATGGAATGAGAGATCGTTGTTGACCACGTACCGGCTCGGCTTGGAACCCACTCTCCGAATCCAGCTGGCCACATTAGATGATACTATGGGTCTGGAGAGATTCATCCAACATTCTCTCCGATGTTCCGATCGTCTCCGTTCCTATCAACAGGACACCATCACCCCCTCGTCTGCACTCCTCCAATCGCCTGAGTCAACAGCCTCTCCAGAACCAGAACCCATGATAATAGAGTCTGGAAGACTGACATCAGCGGAACGACAGAGGAGGCTGACCCGGGGTCTGTGTCTATACTGCGGTGTCAGTGGACACACCCGTATGGAGTGTCCCCTTCGTCCCATTCGGACTTCAGTGAGTGTATTCAGTACGAATATTGAACAATGTAAACCACTTACTACCACCGTACAAATAACTACTGCCTCTATTTCTCTCCTTGTCACAGCCCTCATCGACTCCGGGTCAGCAGGGAACTTCATCTCCCAATCCCTCTGTCGTCAACTCCACCTACGTACTGAGGCGTCCTCGCATATATACCAGATACAACCGATAACCCAGTGCACTCGATCTTCGACCCGTATCCATCGACAATGCGAAGACATCCTTCTTCAAGTGGGGTTGTTACATCAAGAGAGGATTCAATTTCTGGTTCTGGAGGGTGCAAATATGGACATCATTCTAGGGCGCCCGTGGCTGGGGAAGCACGATCCCATCATCTCTTGGGGCACAGGAGAGATAAAGAAATGGGGATCTGGATGTACACCTACCTGTTTTCCAAATCTCCCTCTTCAAGGTCGGAACCCCATTTCTTTGTTTACAACATCGGTCGAGAGTCCTCCTGAGAAGCAGTCTATCCACATTCCTAAGGAGTACAGCTCCTTTCATGATGTCTTCTGCCCCAAGAGAGCTTCCCAGCTACCGCCGCATCGGCCATGGGACTGCGCGATCGACCTAGTTCCAGATGCCCAGTTGCCAAGAGGTAGGATCTACCCGCTCTCGCTTCCAGAGAATCAGGCAATGGAAGATTACATAAGGGAGGCTCTGAGTCAGGGGTACATACGTCACTCAAAATCACCAGCCGCCTCAAGCTTCTTCTTTGTGGCCAAGAAGGACGGAGGGCTGCGTCCATGCATCGACTACAGGGTCCTAAATAACGGTACAGTAAAATACCGATATCCCCTTCCTCTGGTACCAGCCGCTTTGGAACAGCTCCGAGAAGCTAAAGTCTTCACTAAATTGGACCTCCGCAGCGCGTATAATCTGATAAGAATACGTGAGGGGGACCAATGGAAGACAGCATTCGTGACCCCTACTGGCCACTATGAATATGAGGTCATGCCTTACGGTCTGGTCAACGCCCCCTCCGTATTCCAAAACTTCATTCATGAAGTCCTCCGGGAGTTTCTTCACCACTTTGTAATAGTGTACATAGATGACATCCTCATTTACTCCCGGAGTGAGGCCGAACATCGCCAACACGTTGCGGAGGTCCTACACACATTGAGAGAACATCACCTCTACCTCAAAGCGGAGAAATGCTCATTCCACCAGAAGTCGATTCATTTCTTGGGATACATCATTGACCAAACCGGTATACGTATGGATGGGAAGAAAATTGAGGCTGTTCTATCCTGGTCAGAACCCACTTCCATTAAGGAGCTCCAGAGGTTTCTTGGGTTTGCTAACTTTTATAGACGGTTTATCAAGGACTACAGCAGGATTACATCACCTCTCACTAATCTCCTCAAGGGTAAACCCAAAGGACTGGAGTGGACCAAAGAAGCAGCCGCAGCCTTCCGCCTTCTTAAGAAGGAGTTCACAAGGGCCCCACTCCTGACTCATCCTGACCCAAATCTTCCTTTCGTGGTGGAAGTGGACGCATCCACCACCGGCGTCGGGGCAGTATTATCCCAACATCATGATACACCGCCCCGACTGCATCCCTGTGCCTATTTCTCTCGGAAGTTGAGCCCGGCGGAGCAGAATTACAGCATAGGAGACAGGGAGCTTCTAGCAATCAAGCTAGCCTTGGAGGAGTGGCGTCACTGGTTGGAGGGAGCCAAACATCCGTTCCAGGTGATCACAGATCACAAAAACCTCCAATATATCAAAGAGGCCAAGAGACTATGTCCACGTCAAGCCAGATGGTCACTTTTCTTCTCACGTTTTGATTTCTCCATTTCCTATCGTCCAGGACCCAAGAATCTAAGAGCAGACGCTCTCTCTCGTTTACACGAGCATCACGATCATGAAGAACTCCCAACGAAGATTCTTCCCGAACACATCTCCATTTGTCCGATCACCTGGAACGCTCCTCCAGTCGTTGCCACTCCGGAAGCCCCTGCTCCGCCGGGATGCCCTCCTCATCGGCAGTTCATACCACCTGAACACCGGGTAGATCTGATCCACTCCTTACATACCTCGCTAGGCACTGGACATCCAGGGATCAACAATACTCTCTCGCTAGTATCCCAACGATTCTGGTGGCCAAACATGGCAAGGGATGTGAGGCAATATGTTCAGGGCTGTAAGGACTGTGCCCAATCCAAGAGCCCACGTCATCTACCCGCTGGAAAGCTCCATCCCTTGCCGATTCCGAACCGTCCCTGGTCACACCTAGGAGTGGACTTTATCACTGACCTCCCCTCGTCAGAAGGTAATACCTGTATTCTAGTCATCGTAGATAGATTCTCAAAGTTTGTCAAACTAATCCCTCTGAAAGGTCTTCCCACAGCCTTTGAAACAGCCGACAATATCTTTAATCAAGTCTTCAGGTCATTTGGTATTCCAGAAGATATTGTGTCGGACAGAGGTCCACAGTTCATCTCACGTCTATGGAAAGCCTTCTTCAAGCTCCTAGGTGTGGCCGTCAGCCTCTCTTCTGGATATCATCCCCAAACCAACGGGCAGACAGAGAGGAAGATTCAGGAGGTGGGACGGTTCCTGAGGACCTTCTGCAGTGGTCACCAGAGCTCCTGGAGCCAGTATTTGGGCTGGGCAGAATATGCCCAAAATTCACTGCGGCAACCCTCCACCGGACTCACGCCATTCCAGTGCGTCCTGGGCTTCCAACCACCGCTCTTTCCCTGGGATGGCGAACCATCTGATGTCCCCGCAGTGGATCACTGGTTCCGGGAGAGCGAGAGAGTCTGGGACGAGGCTCATCAACATCTGCAGAGGGCAGTCCGTCGAAGCAAGGTAACCGCCGATAGAAGAAGGTCTGAAGAACCCAGATACACACCCGGACAAAAGGTGTGGCTATCCACCCGGGACATACGCATGCGACTGCCCTCTCGCAAGTTAAGTCCCCGATTTGTTGGTCCCTTCACCATCGTGGAACAGGTTAACCCCGTCACCTACAAACTACAATTACCCTCTCACTACCGTATTCACCCTACATTCCACGTATCACTCCTGAAACCCTATCACGATCCTGTTCTTCCCTCCACAGAGCCTGACCACGAAGAGGAACCCCCTCCTCCACTGCTCCTAGAAGAAGGAGCCGTCTACGCAGTGAAGGAGATCTTGCGTTCCCGACGTCGTGGTGGCCAGTTGGAGTACCTGGTGGACTGGGAAGGGTACGGCCCCGAAGAAAGGACATGGGTTCCCAGAGCTGATATTCTCGATCCTAGTCTCATGGTGGAGTTTCATGAGAGCCACCCTGAGTTCCCAGCGCCTAGAGGCAGAGGGAGACCACCACGGCGTCGGAGGTGTCGGCCCTCAGGAGCGGGCCCTGGGGAGGGGGGTACTGTCACGGATTGGTCAGGCTCTCACGATCCCCACTCACGAAGATCACCATCACCTGACTTCTAATGAGCACACAGCTGCATCACATTCACGAGCACCAGATAAAAGCACAGCACTCCAGTCGCTCATTGTCCGGGCTCGTCTCGACGAAAGCGGACAACTGAGCGACCACTCAGCGTAGTCATCCTCAGCTAAAACAAACGCTTTACTTACCTGTTCTCTTTGTATTCCTCCTAGTCTTCCTGGTCCACCCGAATCGTCCTGTCTTCCAGTCCTTCCAAGTCTGTGTCATCCTCTGTCAGCTGTATCTGGTGTGTGCTGTCCATCCTCGTGTATTCCTGTTACCCAGCCACGGAGGAAAAGACCCCAACATCATTCCTGATCCTCCTGGCTATCCTTCATGTGCTCCTTGTTGTCATTTAATAAACACCCTAACGTTTCCTTACCTCTGTCTCCTGTCCGCTTCATAACAGGGGGGAGGGGTTCGGATAGTTTGTGTAGTACATGTGGCCACACTTTATTTTGATGGTCTGTTTGTTGAATTTAGGTTACATTGCATCTACATGACAACTAATTCTCATTAGATTATAAGTAGACTTAGGTTGGGGTTCGGGTTTGGGTTAGGGTTAGTGTAAGTTGACATGTACTTGCAAAGTTTCTTATAGTCAGTTAAATGTCTGTTGAAGGAGCAGTATCAACAGATATTAAGCAAACAGTCTATTAATACTCAAATGGACCATCAAAATAAAGTGTTACCATACATGTCTCTGTCATGTTTTTATTTTGAATTACTTTATTAGTTTATTAATAAAACAAATTTAAGTTTACAGCGTTTTGAGGGATATTTAGTGTATTCTGACCTACAGTGGACTACCAGACTACCAACGTTACTAACAGTCAGACTACCAACGTTATTATGCATCTAATTTGACTTTACTTTCAGGCTAAATATAGATACAAACTATTTTATGGTTTTATAAGGGTGGTGACATGTATATTTATATTATCTATTATTTTAATTATTAATATTATTATTTAAAACACATAGAGTGAAATATTTCTCAGAAGAACTGACCCCCCAGTCATCTTATTTCGACGTCCTTTAGGGGGGATCAAGCGTTATTTAGGGGGGGGGGGGGGGAGTCAATCCCCACCAGACCCCCTGTAATTCGCACCATGCACATTAAAGTGTTCAAGATGAACAAGTTCATTATGACTTGACTCTTGAAATCTGACTTGCCAGACATAAATTATATACTGTAGTTTTTTGTTTTTATTAAAATAGGATGAATCCAAATTTTGTATGCTACAGTTTAGGATGAATTAATTTTTTGATTCTGATATTTCATATGAAATGAATGAGTGTGTGATTCATTAAAATAAACCAACCAGGCTGATTCTGAGAACGTAGCTCTATATACATTTCTGGAGACCGCAAAATACGTCCAAGGGGGTATGTTTTTTTTTTGCAGTTTTTGTTTTTTGCGAATCCACAAGAGGCCGCTGTGTACGCTTTTTAAGATCTCAAATTTTTCTCGCAAGTCCCATTTGCACCTGCTGTTCTCACGTAACCCCACCAGAGGCATCTGTTTAATGACTGTTTGAATGACTGGATGACTGACTGACTGACCGATCATCTGACCCACCCTCCCCCTTACCTAAACCCAACCAATTTTATTGACTAACCCACCCACCCACTTCCCTAAACCCAACCAACAAAAAAACCCCATCGTCGTGGTCAACTCCCCTCTACGTCTCAAGTCCGTCGACGTACATAGCAAGCTAACAGGACAAACAAGTTACATCGGGAAAATTGTTCATATGGAGTTAATCGATCAGCTGGTAAGCGCGAAAGGAAATGACATCATACCGCCATAGCGTTCGTTTAAAAAATTAAATGCAGCCATACGCACCTCTAGATACATAATTTGCGGTCTTCAGAAACGTATATAGGGCTACATTTTCAGAATGAGCCTATGTTGAAGTAAACCAGGATTTCCAACACTAGTTCTCGATGAATCACTTCATTCATTTGAATAAATCAAACATTCTCGAAGTACTTCAGAAATCTTAAAATGAATCACTTTGAAATCACCTGATTCATTAAAATCAACTATCTACATACTTTATAATAGCTTAGGATGACTGATACTTTCTAGAACTACAAAGATTTATATAAGAGGTTTGATTCTGACCTATAACAAATAACTAGTTATGATTTCCATCCTTTTTTTGTCTTTAAAGCCATATTAGACACAGCCGAGTCCCTTTTGTCAATGTGTCTTCATCAAAGCACAGTTTGGTGTTTTCTCGGGTGATTAATTTTCAGTGAAACTTGTTCCGCCGTTACAAACAGGTTGCGACCATTTGAGCTCCCATTTAACGGTGCGCTTTTAATTACGCCAGTCTGCCGAGGGGGAGCAGCAAGCCGAGCGGCCTCAACCGTCTGCAAGCCACTCAGACATGGAGCACATATGCTGCACGCGAGCAAATGAGTGCCGGGTGCAAATGGAGGGAAGATGAGCAATTCATGGCACGGAGTCAAGTCGGTGCGCCCGAATTGTAATTTAGTCCCGTTTGGCAGTGTTCACCTGAGTGCCAGCACAGCTTACAGCCCCCATCATCTCCCATGAGATCCCATCATGACTCAAGAGCGCACAAGTCCTCTTCACATTCCCCTCGTATAACACTTATTTGTTTATGTGTTCATTTAGGTCTTTGCTCTCTGTCAAGAGTAATTTCGCAGTCTGGTGAAATGCGCTGTGGTTTAAAGCATTAGGAGTGCAGTCGTGGGGATGGCGAACGTAGTTTGATGGAGTTGCTTGTTACTATGAAATGACTGCCAAATTGTCAAGAAAGAAGAGGAGATGGATCTAGGGAGATTTCGGTTGGTGTTTACCTCACCAATTGCTGCGTGAATTATATAGTTGTGTTAGTGATGGATTGTTTGTTGGAGGTCACCTTGGCGAGAAAGCCTCTGCTCAGAACAGTAAAGTCATGTGAATGTTTAGATGGAAGTCCGCCATTTTCCTTTTGTATGTCCAAATGCAAAAGAATAGTAATTGGGAAAAATAGAAGTTTGGATGGCAAATCAAACTGGCAACACAGGCGAATTCTGAAAACGTACTCCCATGGATGTTTCTGGAGACCGCGAATTATGTATTATGTTACGTATGGCTGCATTTCATTTTTGTGAACGAATGCTACGGGGCGGTATGGTGCCATTCCTTTTCGCACTTACCAGCTGACTGCTTACCTCTCTCTGGAGGGCTTTCCTGCTGTTGACTGTAGTTTGTACAGTTAGCTCGTCATGTAAGTTAATGGACTTGAGACACAGAAAGGAGTTGACGATGACAGGGTTCGAGTCCGGGGAAGAGTGGTTCCAGAAATCAGGTACGACAAAAACAGAATCCAAAAAATGAAATGAACAATTGAATAACAGGATGAGAATGTGAAAAAAAGCTGTAAAAATATGTACCTCCTGGGACTTATTTTGTGGTCTCCAGAAACATCCATAGGACTATGTTTTCAGGATGAGCCTGGGTTGCAAACTGGGGCATTTAAAAGAATGACACTTCCAAGGTATTAAATACACACATAAATCTGTACAGTTGAAGTCAGATTTATGAGCTCCTATGTCTGATAATATTTTTTCTTCTGGAGTTTTATTTCGGCTAGAATAAAAGCAGCTTTTAATTATTTAAAAACCATTTTAAGGTCAAAATTATTAGCCCCTTTAAGCTATATTATTTCGATTGTCTACAGAACAAACCTCCAATAAACAATAACTTGCCTAATTACCCTAACCTGCCTAGTTAACCTAATTAACCTAGTTAAGCCTTTAAATGTCACTTTAAGCTGTATAGAAGTGTCTTAAAAATATCGGGTAAAATATTATTTACTGTCATCATGGCAAAGATAAACTAAATCAGTTATTAGAGATGAGTTATTAAAACTATTATGTTTAGAAATGCGTTGAAAAAAAATCATCTTTCTGTTAAACAGAAATTGGGGAAAAAATAAACAGGGGTGGGAGTGGAGGGTGGCTAATAATTCTGATCAACTGTATATTGGGAAGGCAAGACCAGAAGAGTTTTCACTTTTAATGATACATTAAAAAAGTGTATGACAAAAGTCATGACAACAAATTTGTGTTACTTTAACTGGTAAAACTTTATAATAACACATTATGAATCATTTATTAAGCATTAGCAAATAGTTAATTCGTTATCTGTTAAGCAATAACTCTACATCAATAGATTTTAGGAAGCAGTTTGTACCTCCAGATACAAATGCTGTATTCTTGACTTATGAGCACATTTAAAATGTGTTTAATGATTGTATTTTCATAGTTTGTTAATTATTATTTTTTCATTAATAAATTAAGTATCTCATCATTTGCAAACAAGTTATTTGAGAGAAGTTGCTGGTTTTTGTAGATTATTCAGAATGCGTAAGTAAATGATTAATAAACTATTCAAATGAACATTTATATCTTATTATTCAAGCATATATTAATAGTTAATTTGCATGTTAATACATGCTTTATTAACTTAACTTCATCCAGTTTTGTGACCTAAAGTGAGGACTATTTAGGCTTTATAAATCCCCAATGAATGACAATTAAAGGCTCAGTTATATTCTAAACGGGCAAAAATAAAATAAACGACTTTATTGATTTATATTCATTTGAAGACGCACAAATGAAACTGTACTTCAAATGGAAAATAAATCTTTGCAATCTTAACTAAAATAAAATACTGTACACTTTAAACATCGCTAAATAACATTGAAATGTTGTATCATAATATATCGATAAATTATTGTATTGTTGTTGTTTTATTCAATTTTATGTTGTATTTTGACACTCCTGTTATTCAGCAATTCTTAAACTTTACAGTAATTTGACTTTTTAGATAAGATTGCAAAGATGCATTGTTCATTTAATATCGAACCTTTAATTGTCATTTATAAAAGATTTATAAAGCATAAATACTCCTCGCTTTAGATTAGGTCACAAAACTGCATGAAGTTGAGTTAACAAAGCATTTATTAACATACTGTACAAATTAACTATTAATATATGCCTGAATAATAAGATAAAAATGTTGATTTGAATAGTTTATTAATC
Source organism: Danio aesculapii (assembly GCF_903798145.1). NCBI lineage: Eukaryota > Metazoa > Chordata > Actinopteri > Cypriniformes > Danionidae > Danio > Danio aesculapii. The sequence continues at coordinate 29,476,044 of NC_079449.1, read as the reverse complement.
ATTTACTTACTCATTCTAAATGATCTTTAAAACCACCAACTACTCTTAAATACAAGTGATTTGTAAATAACGCGATACGTATTTAGTAATGGAAAATTAATCAGTAACAAAGTATGAAATAACATTTTTAAGCACATTTTAAATGTGCTTATAAGTCAAGAATAGAGCATTTGTATCTGCCATTATAAACTGATTATTAACATCTATTGATGTAGAGTTAATGCTTAACAGATATTGAATTCACTATTTGCTAATGCTTAATAGATGATTCATAGAGGGTAGCTATAATAAAGTGTTATCCTTTAACATAATTAATCAGCTTTCAACTAAATGTTTTACAACAATATTTTAGTCAGTTTGATTGATGTAAGTTTAGATGACCAGAAATGGTAATTGGTGCAGCAAAAATAATCAAGGCAACAAGTTTTTTTTTTTTTTTTTTTTTTTAGCCAGCGGAGAAATTAAAAGGTCGTGCCCAACTGAGTCTGGTTTCTCTCAAGGTTTTTTTTTCTTCACTTTCGCCAATTAGTAAAGTTTTTTTTCCGCTGTCGCCACTGGCTTGCATGGTTCGGGATCGGTAGAGCTGCGCATCGTTGGATTTGCTCTTCAGTGTTTGGACTCTCAGTAGTGATTATTAAACCACACTGAACTGAGCTGAACTGAACTTAAACACTAAAAACTGAACTACACTGTTCCAATTTACTGTGACCTTTTATGTGAAGCTGCTTTGACACAATCTTCATTGTAAAAGCGCTATAAAAATAAAAGTGAATTGAATTGAATTGAATTTTTGTTTAATATACAGTATGAGCAATAAAATGTCAGCAAGATATGCTGAATATGTTTTTTTTATGAAAATCCTTTTTGCAAGGCAAGCAAAGTTTTATAATAAATAAACAATGTTCTTTTTATGGCTACAAACAGGATGACTTGTTTCCCTTGAAAACAAAAAACAAGAGTTATTATGAAAATGTCAAATCTGTTTTGGTTTTGTGTATGATAGAAATGCATTGGCTGTCAAGTTTAGTCACAATTTACTTTGGAAACTGTCTGCTTTAATGTTCAAGCAATTATATGTTTTACAAAATGCAACTTAAAAACATTTGGGCGAAACGCACTGCAAAAAGCATTGTTTTTCTTTTTTTAGAGTTTTTGTCTTGTCCAAAATCATACAATTGTTAAATCAAGAAGCATTTATTGGCACACAAAAATATTGTCTCGCTTTTCCTTAAAACAAGCAAAATAATCTGCCAATAAGGTAAACAAAATAATCTTGCTTTCACTTTGAAATAAGATTATTTTGCACAACCCATTGCCAGATTAATTTGCTTGCATTTGAAAAACATTTTTTCAGTGTATGATCATTTTAGACCTGTATTGTATTTAAATTTGTTCATTCATTTTCCTTAGGCTTAGTCCCTTTATTTATCAGGGGTCGCCACAGCAGAATGAACCGTCAATTTTTCCAGCATATGTTTTACACAGCGGATGCCCTTCCAGCTGCAACCCAACACTGCAAAACACCCATACACTCTTGCATTCATACAAATACACTATGGCCAATTTAGCTTATTCAATTCTCCCATACCGCATGTGTTTGGACTGTGGGGGAAACCGGAGCACCCGGAGGAAATCCACACAGACACGGGGAGAACATGCAAACTCCACAGAAATGCCAACTGATTTAGATGACAAGTAAGTTAAAGTGGCTTAAAGGATATAACAACGCATAAAGTATATAAATAATTCTAATATATTATATAATTATATCAAATCAAATTATTATTGTTCTACACTGTAAAAAATGCTCGGTTCAACACAATTAATTCATGTTGTCCCAACACAAATCGATTAAGTTAACTTAACACTTTTAACAAATTAATGGGACAAACTGGTTGCAGCTGGAATGCCATCCATACGGAGGTAAGCGGTCGGTCAGCTGGTAAGCGTGAAAAGGAATGGTGTCACACCGCCCCGTAGCGTTCGTTTAAAAAAAAATGAAATGCAGCCATACGTACCTTCGCTTATGTAATTCACTGTCTCCAGAAACGTCCGCAGGGCAATGTTTTCCCAATGAGCCTGTGTTGCATAAAAATGCATAAACTTAAGATTTCAAGTGTAGTTAGCTCAAAATCAGAATTAATCCTTTGAAAAAAAAAGGTAATTTTCACAAATGTAGTCTTGACTGATGTGCAACCTTTTAAGTGAAAGGTCTTTTTTTAAATCAGAAAACAAATGGCTTCCGGTATGATTATTCATCACAATGTAAATAAATGGCTACTTATTTTTTGTTTAAAATTTATTTAAACATTTTTTCATAGTATATTATTACACACACGCATGTAATTTAAGTATAGTCCACAAAACCGGAAAGTTAAATAAACTTAAATCTGCAAGTTTTGGGAGACTCCATTACTCAATTAAATTGAGACAACAAGTTTACTCAATTAATTAAGTTCAGTAAACTTTTTCGGGTTTTTAGTGTGGGGTGTCTGCAAACATTACAAAAGAGCCTTTTTAATGTAGTAAAAGTTGTACAAAATGCACACATTATATGCAACTGAGTGTTTTCTGAAAAACTGATTAAGTAGCACATTAGTTCGTCAGGACAAAAGGAATGAAGAGATTTAAATTAACAATTAAAAGATCAAACTATTTGTAAAACCCAACAGCCAACTTTATCAAATGAGTGTAGTTAACTCAAAATTGACTGAAAGTTAATTTTACTGAGTTTTGAACTCAGTGTTAAAGTTATTGAGTTAATTAAATACCTCATTACTTCAACTTAAACGGACTTCACAGTACTCAAATAGATTAGTTGTTTTAACTCAAATGGTTTGCAGCAACCAGTTTCCTCAAAAAGTTTGAGTTGCCTTAACTTATTGGGTTTTACAGTACTCAGTTGGTTTGAGTTCTCTTCATTTATTGGATTTTATGTGCTCAAATTGCTTTGTTAACTTAAATGGATTAAGTTCACAGTACTTGTTGAGATTCATTTTTGAACTTAAATGGTTTGTTGCAATCGGTTTTCTCAAATGGTTTGAGTTACCTCAACTTTTTGGGTTTTACAGTGTATAGGAATATATTTATGTCAAAATCACATCTCATTGAAATCTATGTACATACATTTTGTCATTTTGTTGAGGTGATTATAAGTACTACTTTGTAATGACAACTTCTACACTTTATTTGGCACATCTCTGCGCTCCATTCGAGTGCGCAAAGAGGGATTTCATCAGTTATTGCTGAAGTTTTTTTTTTTTTTTTTGTTGTTGCTGAAGAGATTCCTGCAGAAGTGTCTATAGCCTCCAGAGGGAACGCAACTGCAGAGGAATCAATGGAGGATGAATGTACTCATCGCTCTCCTGTGACAATGTCAGTGTCAATGTTTAGTTCCCTTTCTATCACTCTACTGTCAGAACCGTGCCATAATAAAACACTACTCGCACGGCACATCAATGAGAAATGACACTTTATTCCACGACACAGACCACCGCAGTCTGCAGCTGGGATGAATCAAGCGTTATCTGAAATCATACCAAAACTGACAGAATTGTTTCAAGCATTAGCCGATGTGAGATTAAGCGCTTTTTTTTCTTTCTCTCTGCATTGTGAATGTGAGAAGAGGAGCGCTGAACTCTTTGCTGCGTGCCATTGTCTTGCTTTGTTTGAGAGGTAATTGTGTGTTAATGAGATGAACCCATGAGAGAGATTTCAAAAGCAAATTGAGTTGAGCAGGTGTTTGTTGTCTTGCATGTGCTACAGTGTTTTAGATAATTAGAATTGCATTGTATTCCAAAATATTCACCCATTCGGTTTTGTCTTTTAATTTAGCTCAATTGCAAACCGTAAACTAATCTTTGCAGCATAATGACAAGCAAATAACGTACACTTGTGTTCACGGGCGCTGCTGCGGATCAATTTTGTGTTTCCCTGAATTAACGGCAGCTTTGGAGAAGCCACTCGCAAATTGCAGCTTGTCAAACTGCAAACTACTCATAATTTCAAGTAGTTCAGCTAAAGTCAAGCTACTCTTTGAAACAGAAGTTACTTCACTAGTTACCAAAAAGATATCGTAAGCTACAAGGGAAGCATTTGAATCAAAACAGCTGATTATAGATTATACATATATTTGTGTTTCTTTATTATTTTTTCCAAACTATATCAGTTCAAATATGCACTGTATTTCTGGCAGTACAGTAATAGTATGTAATAATGTAGTAATAAATCGAGTAATAAATACAGAAGCTAATAAATTAGAAAACAGCTGAGTGCAAACACAGAGATGATTAGCGGCATTTAATTTATGATCACACCTTTTTAGCACAGTTTACACAGCTTAACTCTTTAGGATGGCACAATTTATTTAGAAGACTTGGTTCATTTAAATGAATCAGGCTTTCCAGTATGGGACAATTTGAGATGAACTGATTCATTGCTGAAAAAAAAACAGAAAAAAAAAAACAGTGAGATGTGGTTGAATTGATTTATCAGAATGATTAAAATTAAAATTTTGTACAGCTCATAGAACAATTGTGTTTCTTGAAATACAAACCAGAACATTTGTATGTAATTGATTCATTTGGATTAACTGATTCTTTGGAATTGGATTACAAACCATTCATAAGGATTTCTGAAATCTAGGATTTGTGTAACTTCATTAGACATTACTACTGAAATGATTTATTAGAACTTCTTAGATTAGAACTTGATACATTTGAACTAATGAAATGATTTATTAGGACTTTGCAGATTAGAACTTGATTCATTTGAGTCAAGGTGAATTGAATTTGGTCATTCAGTGAACTGGGTAGGTTAAATTGGCCATAATGTATGTGTGTATATGAATGTGTATTGGTGTTTCCCAGTGATGGGTTGCAGCTAGAAGGGCATCCGCTGAGTAAACCACAAGTTGGCGGTTCATTCTGCTGCAGCGACCCATGATTAATTAAGGGAAATTGAATGAATGGATGAATGAATGAATAAATAAACTGATTCGTTAGAATTAACCAGGATTATTAACATTACATATTTATGAAATCTAGGATTTGTGTAACTTTATTCATTAGAACTAATGTAATGATTCATTAGAACTTACCAGATTAGAACTTGATTTATTTGAACTAATGAAATGATTCATTGGAACTTTCTGATTATAACTTGATTAATTTGAACCAATGAAATGATTCATTAGACTTTTCCAGATTAGAACTTGATTCATTTGAACTAATGAAATGATTCATTAGAACTTTCCAGATTAGAACTTTACTTATTTGAACTAAGAAAATGGTTTATGATTCTAATTTTCCAACATTTCATCTAAGACCAGTTGATTTCTAGTAATGGATTTAAGACTATTTTGAATAAACTGATGGGTGTAGCACGATCGCCTCACAGCAAGAAGGTTATTGGTTCGAACCTTGGTCAGTTGGCATTTCTTTGTGGAGTTTGCATGTTCTTCCAGTGACCGTGGTGGGTTTTCTCTAGGTGCTCTGGTTTCCCCCACAACTCCAAAGACATGCACTATAGGTGAATTGGGTAAGCTAAAAAGGCTGTAGTGTATGTGTGTGTGAATGAGGGTGTATGGGTGTCTCTCAGTGATGGGTTGCAGCTGGAAGGGCATCCACTGTGTAAAACATATGCTGGATAAGTTGGCGGTTTATTCCGCTGTGGCCACCCCAGATTAATAAAGGGACTAAGCCAAAAATAAAATGAATGAATGAATGAATGAATGAATAAACTGATTCTTTGGAATTAACCAGTATTGTTAACACTACATGCGGATTTCTGAAATCTAGGATTTGTGTAACTTCATTCATTAGATCTAATAAAATGATTCTTTAGAGCTTTCCAGATAAGAACTTGTCTCATTTGTACTGAGGAAATGAATTTTCCAAGACAATATAATATGGTTGACTTTATTTAATCTATCAGAATGATTCAAACTTTTCAACATTTCACCCAAGATCAGTTGATTTCTTGCAATGCATTTAAGACTATTTTGAATAAACTGATTCTTTGGAATTAAGCAGGATTAATAACATTACATTTTCCAGTACTGGGTTTCAATTATAAGTGCATGTGCTGCACAAAGCATATGCTGGAATATGCTGGAATTGTTAGCAGTTCATTCCCTAATAAATATGGGACTAAGCTGAAGGAAAATGAGTGAATAATAACAGTGCATTTGAGATAATCTTTTCAATTGAATCACTTGATTCATTAGAACAAATTAGCAAAGCATAAGTTGATTTTAATTTATTTGAATGCATCAGATTTTCCAGCACTACAAATGTGAGTTCAGGATTTTTTAAGATTAGAATGAATTAGAATTTGAAGCACTATAGAGTTTAAGATGAACAGATTTATTTGAATAACTGTTCCAATATGATACATGAACCATGCAGAATGATACACTAAAACAAATCAATGATTTATGGTCAGGATTGTCAGAGTCCAGAAAACCATATTGATATAGTTTTATTTTCCGCAGACATGTAACACTTCTGAAAAAGTTACTTTGACTTACTTCAAAACTTTTAGTTCGTTATCCTCAACACTGATCAACAGCCTAACAGCCCTGCGGTTCTTACATTATCAATGAAGATCCTCCAGCACAGAGACTCTCCTCCACCGAGATCAACCCTGTGGCTCCAGCCTTATTTCAAGCACTTATTACGATGAGTTGAGAAAAAAAAATAAAGTAAAATGTGTCGACGCTTTACATTAAGTCTCTGAACTTTCCAATCCTGGTCTCATGGCCTCATTCAGCAGTCAGCCAGTGAATGTGGGTTAAAGCAGACTCATCTGCGCTGGGGTGATCTGAGGCTATAGCTGTGCTCATGCTGTGTTAGTCATAATGTAGGCCATAGCCAGATGTGAAATACACCTCCCACATGCTTTTCTTAATAGCCCTATCATGAATTATGCATATTACACAAGGTATAAAAAGTTGGACAGTTTTTTTGTTTTGTTTTTTTGGTGGGGGTTTGAGCGTGTTCGTTTGAAGCTGTTATTTTTCGCATATCGTTATGCCAGTAACACTGAATTCATTACTTTGGATTCATATCACAATTTGGGCATGCATTTGTCGAGTTTAATTAAATAAGATTGTGCGACTTTGTCTGGATTGTACTTTGCAGAGATATTCACACTTACACTCCCTTGCTCGACACTTGCTTACTATAGCAGGAAGTAGTTGTGTTTGCTCTGCAGATTTCAATGAGCAGGTAACTAGTCTTGGCATGCTTTGTATACTGACGAAATACACATCTGCAAGTTGTTCTTCTATTATGAAATGATTATGTTATGGTAGATGTTATGTGTGGTTGGTAGTTTGATTTGTAAAAGAAGAAATGGCCTTGTATATCACAGTTTGGATTCAGAATGCACACTTTTTTTTGGTCTGTAGTCGGAACATAATGAAAGTCATGAAAAAACTGCCAGTGTTTGTGAGGATTATTACATGCGAGTCTTGAAGGAAGGATCCTGTTGTGTAAGCATAGCCACTGTGTTAAGTTTTAATATCTAGAATATCTGTTTTCCATCGCTTTTTTCCATTTTTTCCAGTGGCAGAAAAACATTGCTGCGCTTGAAATTTTTGCTATTGTAGTTTAAATGCTCACCTTTTGTTGATTAATATTAATATAATAAATATAATATAATATAATATAATATAATATAATATAATATAATATAATATAATATAATATAATATAATATAATATAATATAATATAATATAATATAATATACACTCTAAAATGCTGAGTTGTATTAACTCAACATTGGGTCAAATACATGCAAATATAATCATTGGGTTATTTTTTTTTTTATTAAATGTAACTTACCTTTTTTTAACCCCATTGTTGGGTTTGTCCATATTTGACCCAATGTTGGGTTAATACAACCCAGCATTTTTTAGAATAGCATAATATAACATAATGTAATGGAGGCCAGCTAGTGAAGTGCTGTGCAGGTAAACCTCACTCCTCTGACCTCTAAAGGTGCTCTAGTGACAGACGCTAGAGGCCATGGTCTTAAACCTCCTTGTTAGAGCAACCAACCAACTACAAAAAAATCGCCGGTTCAATCCCAGCTCAGACTGGCTTGGGTGCAATAGGACTCGTGGGTAGGGTTGGGCTGATAGATGATGCTGAGTCAGCATGGCGATCCTCCGCCCCACCCCCGTTGCAAACCCGCTCGCGAAAAATACACACTCAGGCCCCGTTTACACTAATTTGTCTTAGTTTTAAAATGGCATTTTAGAACGAAAACGATCCACATCCACACACTGGTGTTTCATCTAGCACTTTTGAAATGCCCTCCTTCCATACTATATCACTAAGAACAAACATCACTTGACCACACACACATACACACAGGCATGCGCTGCAGCATACGTGCAAATCTGAGCTCCAGGAGGTCAGCAGCCGGTGCTCTGGGCACAAAACCCTAGAGAGCAGTGCATGTCGGACAGTTTATCAAGGATGTACCACTGGATTGCATCTCACTAAAGTCGATAAAGGTGATATTTAGTTAATCTTGTCTCTATGTAACGACTCTTCAGTCTTTTGAATCTATCAGGTAATGTGCCACAGTGTCAGTACACTGCTTCAGTCTTTCGCTTTCACGCTTGTACTTAGTAATTTTAGCTAAAACCTCAGATACTGTTGGTTGTGCACATTTTACCAACCAAGTTTGTCGACGCCATTATAAAAATACAAATCACTCTGCCTATTCATGCGGAAAAAGTGATTGACAGGTGGTAATTTGTGTGTAACTTATCTTTATTTATTAATGATTTGGTTATGGGTAAAATAAAGACCATGCGACTCAGGTAGTTGAAACGGTAGGCTACAAATAATTAATTCATTATGAATTAATTAATTATTCATGAATAATTAATTCACTGCCACCTATGATGACGATGCCATCATCCATCGCGATGTTTCACATTAGACATTGTGCGATGCCAGATTGGTCGACATTGCCCAACCCTACCGGTAATGTAATGTAATGTAATATAATATAATATAATATAATATAATATAATATAATATAATATAATATAATATAATATAATATAATATAATATAATATAATATAATATAATATAATATAATATAATAAAAAATACACTATAGCAAGAATAAAGACTAACAGATCTCTGATGTTGCCACTGATAAAATTGAGCTTTTTTAATGGGGCTTTCAGTTACACTACTGGACAGCCGAGTTAAAAATATAGTTGAGCTATAAAAGTATAGTGGATAGAACTATAATGAGCTGCATGCGCTGTAGCAAAAGAGCTGAGTTATTATCATCACCCATGTCAACAGTACTAAAGAGAAGCATTTCACCCAGTAATAATGCATCTGAGTAATGCCAAAATAAAGGTCAGAAATAGAAGGACTCGGTGAAGGTGTGAAGTTCTCCATTACTTGTTGAGACGCTACATAACTTCAACACTTTTTTCAGTCCCCCTGCCAAAGATAGCTCAGCAGGCGGCGAGGTGCCAAAATAAGTCTGGCAGATTTTATCAAAGATGCCACTTCTTTTCATTGTGGAGTAAACGACACGTCTGCAGCCTCTCGCTTCAAAGCCTGCGTTTTCTCCTTTTGGTTGTAAAGGACGTGCTCTAGTTGAGCAGTTTAGCGACGTGAACACGCAAGGAAGCGCCTTTCTCTCCCATCAAGAGTTTTCCGCTTTGATTGCACTGCAAAGGGAAATGAAGTATTATTTGAAGTTGACTAATGTTTCCTTGTGATTACAAACCAAGCCAGTTGTGTGCAGCGGCACGACTCTCGGAGAAGCTGAATGACTGCGAGTTTGATGTGAAAAGGCCTCTCACCGACACACTGTAGACGTCTACAGCTACGGACTCTTGGCATATTTATCATTCCATCTCCACAATTCAGGGGGAAAAATGTCAGCAGCCGTATGCTTTGTGGCATGTCGCGCACTGCTTTTAAAGCATATTTTGGCAGCGCTTTGCATCCGCCGACTTCACTGCGTCTGAATGTGATTTCACTCACAGAGAGTCGCAGATAGTAGTAAATGTCTTTGTCACCCCTGTGGCCTCCAAGCTCAATTTAGAGACTCTATCAGGAAAACATGCTTCAAAGGCTCCACATGCTCAGGGTCCAATGTTTGTTTGGAAAGGTCTCCCTTTGTACCCCGGGACCGTGGTCTCTTTCTCAGCCGAATCTGAATGAGTTCATGTTCAACCTCTTCTTAATGTTTTTTTTCTCTTTCTCCGGCGTCTTTCAGAAGCTCAGTCAAAATGTTGTGCGATTTACGTTTCTCAGCTACATTGTTTCTCCTACGGTGTCCTTGGGTGAGCTCTGATTTGCTTAAAAAGAAATTTCCGATTTCATTTCATCAGTGTGGCTTTTCTGAGACAAAACTCTGGGGAATGACCTCAAATCTTGATTTAAAAATCCAATAAAAAGCGGGTCGGCGAACAGATTTGCGAGCTCTGTTCCTGAAGATTTCCCTGATTACTTTTTGAAGTGCCTTTTATCCGGAAATAGACAGAAGACTATACATATTGGGCCGTCATGCGTGAGTGTGAGGTCCTCACGAGCATTTCGGCCGTTCCCGTTGGTCCGCAGCTGCTGCAATGACACTGGCCTGCGGTTTAATTAGTCACTTCTGCACAGATGCAGAATGAGACTCATAAAACATGAGCTCTCGGGCCCTGCAGCAGTGCATAAGTCTTCCCCCTGCTTCACCCGGCTGTAAATCAAGCAAAAGTCCTCTTTATTTCCCAATAAATCCCATCCACATCCCACCGCCTGCTTAACACGAGCGCACTTTGTAAAACCCACCGCGTGCTGTTTAATGCAGGCGTGTGGTTCGTCAATGAAGTTCAGAAAAGGCATTACAAAATAGTGGCCGACTGGTGGTCAGGAGGTGATGAAATTTAAAATGGAGTTGTTGATGTCTTAAACATATTCTACTGAAAGTCTGGTATATTTTTGTTTTAAGTTAAATTGAAAATACAATACAAACTTTTATGTTGTGAATTATTGCTATATGTAATATCTATATTTTTATATGAATATAAATGAATGGGATTGTTCACCCAAGACTGAAAATTCTGTCATCATTTACTTGTTTCTTTCTTCTTTCTTCTGTTGAACACAAGAGAAGTTATTTTGAAAAATGTTGGAAACTTGTAACCATTGTCTTTAATAGTATGTGTTTTGCATTCATTCATTCGTTCATTTTCCCTTGGCTTAGTCTCTTTATTCATCAAGGGTCGCCAAAGCGGAAAGAACTTATCCAACTTATCCAGCATATGTTTTACACAGCGGATGAACTTCCAGCTGCGACCCTAGTTCTGGGAAACATCTATATACATACATTCACACTTATACATCACAGCCAATTTAGTTTTTGTCATTCACTTATATTGCATGTCTACGGACTGTTGGGGATACCGGAACACCCGAAGAAAACCCACACGAACATGGGGAGAACATGCAAACTCCACACAGAAATGCCAACTGGCCCAGCTGGGACTCGAACCTGCAACTTTCTTGCCGTGAGGTGACAGTGCTAACCACTGAGCCACCATGCCCTCCTATTTGTTTTTTCCTACTATGGTTATAGGTTTCATTCACTTATTTTGTGTTAAACAGAAAAATGAAACGCATAAACATTTGTAACCTCTTAAGGATGAGTAAATAGTGAGTAGATATTTGGGTGTACTATCTCTTTAAAGTGTTATGTATTGCTTTGATGGTAAAGCTGCATTTTCAGAAGGCATTTTGTTGCATTCGCTCAATGTCGTAATTATCGTAATTTCCTCAGACTTGGAATTGCTGGTTTTATGGTGAAACACAATGGTCACATGGTACAAATTGTAGCTTTCCCGTTTGTACTTTCCAGTTTATAAGTATAATTATGAGTTCTACAAGAACATTAACGGTTTTTAGATGTTTACATTTTTATTACAATAATTGCAACATGACGTGCGCACATTCAGTATTACATGATCCTTCAGAATTCACCTAAATTATAATCCTTTTACAACAGAAATATTTTTTGTAACATCACATATGTGTTTACTTTTATTTTCACCAGTTTAATGCATGTTGCTGAATAAAAGTATTCATTCATTGATTTTCCTTTGGCTAAGTCCTTTATTTATCAGGAGTCGCCACAGTGGAAGTAACCGCCAACTATTCCAGCATATGTTTTAAGCAGCGGATGCCCTTCCAGCCGCAACCCAGTACTGGGAAACACCCATACACTCTCACATTCACACACACACTTATACACTACAACCAATTTGGTTAATCCAGTTCACCTATGGTGCATGTCTTTGGGGGAAACCGGAACACCCGGAGGAAACCCACACGAACCGGGGAGAACATGCAAGCTCCACATAGAAATGCCAACAGCCGGGACTCAAACCAGCGACCTTCTTGCTGTGAGGCGACAGTGCTAACCACTGAGCCACTGTGCCGCCCTTGAATAAAAGTATTAATTTCTTTAAAATGCAAAAATGTTCATTCATTCATTCATTTTCTTTTTGGCTTAGTACCTTTATTAATCTGGGGTCGCCACAGCGGAATGAACCGCCAATTTATCGAATACAGGGAGAGTATGCAAACTCCACACAGAAATGCCACTTGAACCAGCCGAGGCTCGAACCAGCGACTTTCTTGCTGTGAGGCGACAGCACTACCTACTGCGCCACTGCGTTGCCCTAAAATGCAAAAATTTATATTTCTTTATTTTATTGAAATAAATGCTCAAAATTTGAAAGCATGTTTGTAGCTTACAAAACAAAACAAAAAATGTAAAAAAAAAAAAAAGTTTAAAGATATGAAATATCAAAAAAAGTAACTGAGAGAAAAGAAAGAAAAGAATGAGGAATTGAACAAATAAATAAAAAAGGAAAATGGAGTGGAAAAATTGAGTAAAGAAAAAAAGTTTGAACAAAATACATTCATTCATTCATTTTCTTTCTTTTTGGCTTAGTCACCACAGTGGAATGAACCACCAACTTTTTCAGCATATGTTTTACACAGTGTATGCCCTTCCAGCTGCAACCCATCACTGGGAAACATCCATACACTCACTCACTCGGACAACTTAGCTTACCCAATTTACCTATACACCATGTTTTTGGACTTGGAGAAAACCAGAGCAAACTTCACACAGAAACCAGCAACCTTCTTGCTGTGAGGCGATTGTGCTACCCACTGCGCCACCGTGCTTCCTAACAAAATATATATATTTTCCAATTAAGAAAGAAAGAAAGAAAGAAAGAAAGAAAGAAAGAAAGAAAGAAAGAAAGAAAGAAAGAAAGAAAGAAAGAAAGAAGGAAGTAGTAAGAAGAAGTAAGATTTTAAGGAAAAGGAGGAAGGAAGGAAGGAAGGAAGGAAGGAAGGAAGGAAGGAAGGAAGGAAGGAAGGAAGGAAGGAAGGAAGGAAGGAAGGACATTTTTTATAACAGAAAGAAAGAAAGAAAGAAAGAAAGAAAGAAAGAAAGAAAGAAAGAAAGAAAGAAAGAAAGAAAGAAGTAGTAAGAAGAAGTAAGATTTTAAGGAAAAGGAGGAAGGAAGGAAGGAAGGAAGGAAGGAAGGAAGGAAGGAAGGAAGGATGGATGGATGGATGGAAGGAAGGTTAAAGGAAGGAAAGACATTTTTATAACAGAAAGAAAGAAAGAAAGAAAGAAAGAAAGAAAGAAAGAAAGAAAGAAAGAAAGAAAGAAGTATTAAGAAGAAGTAAGATTTTAAAGAAAAAGGAGGAAGGAAGGAAGGAAGGAAGGAAGGAAGGAAGGAAGGAAGGAAGGAAGGAAGATTAAAGGAAGGAAAGACATTTTTATAACAGAAAGAAAGAAAGAAAGAAAGAAAGAAAGAAAGAAAGAAAGAAAGAAAGAAAGAAAGAAAGAAGCAAATATGGAAGATAATAATGAAATGGAGGAAGATGCTAAAGAAAATAAAGCAATAAGAGCAGAGAGAAAAACAAAGAAAGGAAAACTGATAGAGGGATAATTTGTGCTTTCTCGTTTTAAAGGTTAAATCAGTTCACTCTGTATGACTTTTTTTAAAAAACATTTAAAAATATCTTGGCAGTGCATGATCCTACTCACATCCTGATGCCTGCTTATCCCAATTACAGTTTGTAAACCCTGCCACGTGCCATTTAACACATGCACATATAGACCTGTTCTTCCCTGAATAACACAACAGCGGCTGATTGGTTGTTACAAGAACACTAAACAGCAGAACTCTCTAACTGACATCTTAAATGCGAGTTTGCCATTACACGTGCACATTATATTTGCCGAAAATTGAATTCCCTCCAAAATTTCCTGTCGCAGGCTAAGATATCCGTGCCCCTGGACAGCTAATTTATCAGCGGGTGTCAGGCAGGAGGCAGCAGGGGGAGGAGAGGAGGAGCGGAGAGCAGGAGGAGGTGGAGAACAGGAGCTCTGCGGAGAGAATGCAATGTGACAGAGCTCCTCTCCGCTCTGTTCATTCCCAGTCTCATGCTAATTAGCACTGGGAACAGACTGCCAGAGCCACAAGAGGAGCCTCTGGTGCAACATGATGCAATGCAGGGTTTCCCTGTCCTATATCAATGCACAAACCACTGTGGCTCATATCAAAGCTGCATCTTGCTGGGCTGGATCTGCTGGTTTGCTGCAGGAGGAAGAGTTTGTTTGCATGGTGTCAACCAAGCAACATCTTGGTTTCAGCTAAAAAAATAGAATAAAATAAAAAGATTGGAGTAATGGAGTGGCCCTCTTAATGCCCTGAACTCAACCCAATTGAAAACGTTTGAGTTTCTGAAGCAAAACCGTTGGATGTAGTTTGTTTATTATGGGCTGAAATACCAATTACTGGGTCCCAGGAGTTGATTGACTTGATGGAACATAAATGTGCAGCAGTTATCAAAAACAATGGGCTAGTTAACTAAATATTAGTTCAGTAATTTGAACTGTTTTTAGTATTTCAGTGAGAGAAAATATTGATAATGCTATTTTTTAACTAATTAATTTATATTTCTCCTATAAAAACATTACGGAGAATTGATCAAATCTCTTAATACTTTAATTTATAGTAGAATGTGTAATTTTTCTACTATATTGATCCACATAACCATATTCCACTATTGAAATATGGAGATAAAAAGCATACTGTACACTTTTTAACACTTTATTTTTTATTGCACTTTATTTGTTTATTTGTTTTCACTATTTATTCATTATTTAAGGCACTGATAATTTTTAAAGCATCTGGTAGAGCATTTTGGACCCAAAAGCTGTGACATGATGTCAGACTTAAACAGATTGACAGTCATTAAATGCACCTGTTAGATAGACAGTATGTTGCAATTGTACGGGTTCATCTAGTAGTCCTATATTAGAACTAACAGCATGGGTGCAGGTTAAATGCGTGTAAGCCTTCTCAGCTCATGTGAAAAGAAATAATTTTATTTGTTAAAATTTATTTTAATTTAATTTTCAATTTCAACACCGAATTTAATCTGGCTTCAATTTATAATCATTTAAATTTAGATTCATCCAATTTAAGCTGATCACCTTATAGGTTGTGATTTGGTCTAATTTAGATCGATTAACCTAATAAATCCTTATTTTCAGGTTCATCGTTTACCCGAAGTCGCTTAGAGTCAGTATGCTGGCCAGTTACATCTGCTCACGGACACAACCTCGCCAGTTCTGGTTCTTAGATAGAGAATATAACTGTAGACTTATTTCCTTTAAGTAATATTAGGTCGCCCCATGCTTGCTTATATATGAAGTTTGATTTAGATCAAGTAGATCTACCACTAGATTATATCATACTAAGTCATTGATTGTTGGAAATCAACAGGTCTCTAATGCTGTGCCTATGCTCCATCCATTGAGCCTAAATGTATGAACAAATCCTGGTCGTAGGCTGCGAAAACATCAGCCTAAATAATCTACTAGATACAATGATTGCAGGAGATATTAGAGTTAAACAAGAATTTTACATTTATTCGCCAGGCAAAGATTTTCCATGCCAATTCACATAATTAAACAAAATAAGCCAGAAATGTACAACATCAATTACTCAAAGATACATTTAGGAGTTAGAGATTAATACCTGGCCATGTAGAAATACATTGTAGCATATAAGTCTTGATGCAGAGCTCAGAGACTCACACACTGCAATGGGGTATCCTGACTACTAAATCCCTTAAACCTTTCCTTTAAATACTCAAATCACAAAAAAAAACATAATAAATTCAAGTTAATAAAAGCTTCACAAAGACCCTTGTCTGGTAATGAGTTGATGTGAAGTCCTTTTTCCCTGGGGTGGTGCATCTGGCAAAGATCTTAATAAAGCCTAAACACAAATTAACAGATATAAGTAAAATTGTGAAACATTATAGTGAAATTAAGACCACTTTACCAATCACCCATAGACATTTAAAATGACCCTAAACATGAATATAGATCCACAAGATACACCATATTAAAAACTTGGTGGAGAAGGTAAAGTCGAGGGCAGAGAGTGGGGCTCAGAATGCATGATCAAGACAGTTGAACAACTGGTTTCCTAGATGATCTTCTCAGATTAGAAAGTTTATTGTTTTAGTGTCTGACAATTCTAATGGTCTTCCCTTTTGGAATTCCATAACAGTTCTCAGGGTCTGATATTATGGAGAGACTTAGCCATCCTTACAGAATAATATGCTGAATTTAAGATGTTTGGTAAGGAATGGCAGATTAGTTACTGAAGATTCAACTGGTGCAGATTCTGAAAATGGAAAAAGGGAACCTTTAATTACTCTAATGTCTGATGAAACGCTATTGATAACAAAATGGAATGAATAATATGGAGGAAAACATATAGTCTGGGTTGTGTTGAGGCGCTTTCAGTCCTCGCTCTCGAGGTCTGCGTGTTTTCTTGTGGTTTGGTTGCTAGGCACTTCATCAGGGAACTTAATGTGTAATTAGAAGGTGAGCAGGGTTTATTTTCTGTCTGTTCTCTTGCACGAATGTCTTAAAAAAATTAAATAAAATAACTTTAACCATAAAAGCCATGACAACAAAAAGCTGAAATAAAAAGTAATTGGCTGCATACATGAACAGGAATAAGCCAAGAATAAAATTAAAAGTGCTGTTTGGTCTAAATAAATGAAAATCAATATTCTAAAAGCTAAAATCAGTGTGTATGTGTGTGGTATTAATATTTGTTCAAACCCACTTGAACACGGAGAGCACATGCAAACTCCACACAGAAACACCAACTGACCAAGCTGGAATTTGAACCAACGACCTTGTTACGTAGCGGATGCACCTCGCTACGCACATAAGGTTAAGGATGACCGCTATTAAAAGAGGTCACCCGGAGTCCCCGTTCCTGTTCCCCAAGCACTCACACACAGGCCAAGTTTGCGAAAAAGGGGTAACAAATTTATTAAACAAAAATTCCACTATAGGAAGCAGGGAACAAAAAGGCCAAAACAATAAACAAAACAAGGTACGCTACCTATTATTAAATTTCTTACCTAAAACCGAAAATAAAGTTCCGTAAATGAAAAACAATTCTAACCTCCATAACTATCCATTAAACAAGAGAAAACTGGACAAAAGAAAAAGGGGCCTTCCCTTAGATCATTCAGCAGTAAGTAAACATTTAGCCACAGCTAACAGAATACCGTCCTAGTACCGTATTTAACAGAGTATCTCACCAGATTACTTTGAAACAGGGTTGTAGACATGAAACAAACGATCAGCCACCGCTAATGCAAGTTACCGTCCTAGTACCGAATTTAACAGAGTATCTCACCAGATGACTTTGGAAAAAGGTTTCAGACAGAAAGATATCACTGCCATACAGAGAACTTAGAGCGATCTGCTCACACACACAACAGCGAGGGGAAACAGGAAGAGAACTCGATGAAGAGCGCAAACAGCACGCTTTTATAACTGGCGCCGCCCCTCTCACAGCTGCACCTGATATCCGCTCATGTGGAGAGAGAGAGAGAGAAAGAGAGACAGATAGAGGATACAACACACACAGGAACAATACACACTAGCATTGTCAAAATAATGTTACTCAATATGTAACAGACCTTCTTTCTGTGAGGCGACAGTGCTAACAACTGAGCCACTGTGTCATCTAAATATTCTTTGAATTATTATTATTATTATTATTATTATTATTATTATTATTATTATTATTATTATTATTATTATTATTATTATTATTAAAGTTCTATTCTTCATGTGCCTCTGTTACTGTTGGTATTGAAAATGAAACAATTGGTATGCCTGTACTGTAGCACTTAAATGTTCATCTAGTTTGAGCTTGTTCATTCCTTTTGTCTATTGCTAGTAGCTGTACTCTTCACAGAAGCTGTTTGCTGTTAGTGAGCTAATAAAATATTTCAAGTCAAATCAATATCCGGTGTTCAATTATTTACTTATGTGAGAAGGAGCTGGGTAGTAAGCAGGTTAATGTACATCTAGACAGCTGTTAATGCAAAATAAACCCATTCAGGCTGATATAAGACTCTTCAGCTTCACATTGCAGCCCTGATCACCCTGTCGGGGTTTATTCTGTGATAATTACCATCTGGATGTACATTATCCCTTACTTGTCATCATACTTCGCAATATTCCTGTTTTTACTGTATACAACATGGAAACTCTACTGACTCCAGATTTTCAGTAGTGTAAATACTAGGATTGTCAATCAGTTATTTTCATTCATTTTCCTTTGGCTTAGTCCCTTATTTATCAGGGGTCGCCACAGCAGAATGAACCGGCAACTATTCTAGCATATGTTTTATGCAGCGGATGCCCTTCCAGCCGAAACCCAGTAGTGGGAAACACTCATACATACTCATTCACACACACTCATACACTATGGCCAATTTTTGGTTTACTCAGTTCACCTACACTCACTGGCCACTTTATTTGGTATACCTGCTCAACTGCTTGTACAACTCAGTAAATCACATAGCAGCAACTCAGTGCATTTAGGCATGTAGACATGGTCAAGACGATCTGCTGCAGTTCTGGAAGAAAAGCGATTTAAGTGACTTTGAACATGCTATGGTTGTTGGTGGCAAACAGGCTGGTCTGAGTATTTCATAAACTGCTGATCTACTGGAATTTTTATGTACAACCATCTCTAGGGTTTACAGAGAATGGTCTGAAAAGGAGAAAATATCCAGTGAGTGGCAGTTCTGTGGGTGCAAATGCCTTGTTGATGCCAGAGGACAGAGGAGAATGGCCAGACTGGTTCAAGCTGATAGACAGACAACAGTTACTCAAATAACCACTCAACTGAGGCATGCAGAAGAGCATCTCTGAATGCACAACGTCAAGCCTTGAGGCAGGTAGGCTACAGCAGCAGAAGACCATACCGAGTGCCACTCCTGTCAGCTAAGAATAAGAAGGCTAAGTATAACCACAAGAATAAGTGAGGCTACAATTCACACAGGCTCACCAAAATTGGACAATAGAAGATTGGATAAATGTTGCCTGGTCTGATGAGTCTCGATTTCTGCTGCAACATTTATTATTATTATTTATTTTACCAGGAAAGATACATTGAGATTAAAAATCTCTTTCACAAGAGCATCCTGGCCAAGATTAGGCAGTACACATGTCACATGGGTTTAACAAACAAAAAACAGTTAACATGAATCACACTGACAAACTATTCAAAACATCTACAAATCTGTGTTTGAACTTCTAAATCATTCATGCTCTTTTTAAAAGCATTTAGTGAAATCAACTGCAACTGTGTTTGCAGATTATTCCATGCAAAAGGTGCTGCGTATTTGGATGGTAGGGTCAGAATTTGGCATCAACAACATGAAAGCATGGATCCATCCTGCCTTGTATCAAGGGTTAAAGCTGGTGGTGGTGGTGGTATAATGGTGTGGGGAATATTTTCTTGGCACACTTTAGGCTCATTAGTACCAATTGAGCATTGTGTCAATGCCACAGCCTATCTGAGTATTGTTTCTGACCATCTCCATCCCTTTGTGGCCACAGTGTACCCATCTTCTGATGGCTACTTTCAGCAGGGGAACGTGATGTGTGATAAAGCTCGAATCATCTCAGACTTGTTTCTTGAGCATGACAATTAGTTCAGTGTACTCAAATGGCCTCCACAGTCACCAGATCTCAATCCAATAGAGACAGGAGAACAGGAGGAACAGGAGATTTGCATCATGGGTGTGCAGCGAACAAATCTGCAGCAGCTGTGTGATGCTATCATGTCAATACAGAGCAAAATCTCTAAAGGGATATTTCCAGCATCTAGTTGAATCTATGCCACAAAGGATTGAGACAGTTTTGAAGGCAAAAAGGTGGTCCAAGCTGGTACTAGTAAGGTGTACCTAATAAAGTGGCCAGTGAGTGTATATCGCATGTCTTTGGACTGTAGGGGAAACCGGAGCACCTAGAGGAAACCCACATGAACATGGGAAGAACATGCAACTCCACACAGAAATGCCAACTGATCTAGCCAGAATTCGAACCAGCGACCTTCTTGCTGTGTGGCGTTTGTGTTAACCATTGAGCCACCATGCCACCCAGCTTTGTTTTTTTTTATCTGTGAAATTGGCAACTCTTAAAACTATATATTTGGTGTTTTCTATAGTGTTTGGTCATTGCAGACATTCTCTCGTTTTCGCACATTTTAATGTATCAATGTTATCTTTTCATTAAAACCATCACAGGCTGGCAACTTTATCTCCCGAGTGTCAGTGCTGGCTCAGACAGCTGAGGTTTCAGCATCAAACAAACAAACTGTGTTTGAGTATGTGTTAGTCTGTGTCATGCTATTTACACATTTACAGGAAATGGCACAAACAGGAGTATGTGAAAACCGTCTGTCAGATACACAGAGAGGTGTTTTGGAGTCTCAACACTGCATTTCAGGCTTGTGATGTTTTGCATAAGGATGACTGTTAATTAACTGCCATTAATGAATTGATTTAAAGCAGAATAATTTGGCAGTTATTCCATGGAATCTCAAACTGAATTCCCAACCGCAAGCAGCGCATGGGGCTATAAATTTATGTGTGTGTGTTTGTGTTTCTCTCTGATGCAGATTCAAGAGCAGATGGAGCACCACAGAAAATTGATCATGCCGTCATCGGCGGAGTTGTCGCAGTGGTTGTGTTCGCCATGCTTTGTCTCCTGATTGTTCTTGGCCGATATTTTGCCAGACACAAAGGTAAATCACAAGCATGATTCTGGCTTGGCCTGATTTTTTTTTATTATTACTGACAATGACAAATGAGTTCAACTTTATTTTGCTGGTTTACACTGACTGTTTAAAGGTGCCGTATAATGAAAATCTGGACGTACCTAGGCATACCATAGCTGAATAATAAGAGTTCAGTATGTGGAAATTACATAACATGAGCCCCTTTTTCTCATGTAAATCCTACGGATATAAATCCAGGCACAAAATGACAAAGATGACAAAACAGTTTTTTTTTTTTTTTGTCAGCGCTAGTTTTTTGGACTGTATTTGGGACTCTTATTTTGAAAATGGGAGAGACAGGGAGACTAAAGCATGCTGCCCTGTCTTTACATTGTTTTCTATACATTGCTGAGTGGTGAAGAGAGACGTCAAATGGCTGGAGACGTCAAACTCATAGTGTACTTGAAAAATGTAATGTTACCCTACTTAAAATGTAGCGTAACTACACCAAAAAAGCTACCCTCTGGGAAATGTAGCAATCTAAGCTAAAAGCTACTTGGCAAAAGTTGCTTAGCTACATCTAAGCTGTTTTTTTGCAGTTTTCATTTTTAAATAAAAGCGGCAATGAAACATGAGGCATAATTTTTTCGTTCAATTATTTACTGTAAATAATATGCAATTCCACACAGAAACAAATTATAGTAAATAACAACAAAAACTAAAATTCCAATAAAACCAGTAATTTATCGTATATTTATCGTATAGGGAAATATTTAGAGGGGCTAAATAAAATAATGAATATAATTCTGACTCCACCTATATATATATATATATATATATATATATATATATATATATATATATATATATATATATATATATATATATATATATATATATATATATATATATTTTTTTTTTTTTTTTTAATAATTTTTTTTTATTATTCATTTATTTATTTATTTTATTTATTTATTTTTTTTATTATTATTATTTTTTTTTTTTTTTACTGTAGTAAGGCTAATAGCATCAGAATTAACGTTATTCCATCTTAACATGTACATCTCAAGGTCACGAGAAATCCTGCTTCAGAAATAACTCATATCCCTCATCGTTCCATAAAACAAATTTCTCGTGTTACCTTAATTAGTTGTCGACTAATCGACTTCACTGACCGGAGGGAGAGGTGGGAGAGGTGGCAGTAGCGCTCCAAAAAGTTTGTTATCGACCACCGTAAAACAGGATGAAGAAATCATCATTCTCGCTATCATATGGATTTACTTTCATTGGCTAGACACTGGCGTCAAAGCTCCGTGAATGTCAGTGTCATTACTTTTTGATCCGCGATTAGTAATTGTAGCTTGTGTGGACGCAACTGCGCTACTTGACTAAAAAAATACATTCGCTAAAAAAAGCGATTTGATTTAGAAAGTAGCTGCGCTACCCCCACGCTACTGAGAAATGTAGTTAAGCAGTAGTAGCGTCATTACTTGTAGCGACGCTACTGCCCAACACTGCTCACCGAATACATTGTTTAGAATATTAAAAGACATGGTATGGCACAGTATAAGTAGAATAAGTTGATGTACAAAGTTATTTAAAGATAGGGGAGTGTCTGTTAGAGAACTATTAAAATGTTCAGAAGTTCTTCAAAAATTCTTTAAAGATGGACCTGTTTTGTGCTTTGAGGATGTTGATTGTACTGTATACGGTATGTTTGTGCTAAACCTATTTGTTTGCATTCATTCTTAAATAATTTATATTCAAAGCGTAATGCGAAATTTCTCAATTGTATTAAAGACAAAGGAGAAGTATGTTAATTTGGATGTACAATACTTGTATCTATACAATGCATTTTCATTTTATTGCAAAGCATGCACATATTTACAAACATTGTAGGAGTATTATTATTATTATCATTGTATAAATACTGACTAAATTACAACATTTAGCATGCAATTCTTAACATTAACATTTTTATCTACAAATTTCACTAAACACAATTATGTCCCAAATAATATTTAACAGAGCAAGGAAATTTTCACAGTATATCTGATAGTATTTGTTCTCCTGGAGAAAGTCTTCTTTGTTTTATTTCGGCTTGAATAAAAAAAGTATTTAATTTTTTAAAAACCTATTTAAGGTCAATATTATTAGCCCCTTTAAGCTATTATTTTTCAATAATCTAAAGAACAAACCATCATTATACAATAACTTGCCTCATTACACTATTCTGCCTAGTTAACCTAATTAACCTAGTTAACCCTTAAAATTTCGCTTTAAGCTGTATAGAAGTGTCTTGAAAAATATCTAGTAAAATATTATTTACTGTCATCATGGTAAAAACAAAATAAATCAGTTATTAGAATTATATAATATGAAAGTTTTACTTAAAGATTCTTAATTCTGTGCTCTATAATCGACATTTTGCAGAAACTACATTATCTAATCAGATTTGTAGTGAGCAGAGTATGTCAAAAGACATCTTTAGCTCCGCCCACTCCCATGAAGCAAAGATCTGGGGTGTGTTTCCCAAGCAACGACGTAACTCGCGGCTGAACTATTATAGTACGATGCACCATTTGGGAAAAGAACAATGTAGTGATGAGTGTTTCCCAAAACCCGTACTTTTTCTGTTGCAGATACGTCGTTTGAACCACATTAGTTATAACATAAAACACCAATAATGATGCTCTAAACACGGTGGAAAAACTTCCTAAGAGAAGAGCCGCATAATTTCTTTGTGCAAATTACATTGTTTTACACGCATACGCATTTAAAAAATATATTAGTTTTGGTAAAAACATGTACCGATTTCCATATTATTTTCCATATTATTTTTTATTTTTTGAAAAGTCTACTTTTACAATTTGACACATGCAAACCACTGCAGAAATGTTTTAACCAACAGGCCCATACAGTACAGATACCTAATAAATAGCCTACTATAAATTAAAAAGCATCAACGTATGCTCTCTTTTTGTTTTCACAAGCTTTGGAGATGTACCATAAATTCCGCTTTTAAATAATAGGTCACCTATAGCTTTCGCCATGAGCCACGGCTGTTTAAAATAACATCAATGTTTTCAAAGTGCACTGCAAAGGGAGCGCAATTGTAAACATGAAGACTAAAACTGAACTGTAAAAATACTTTGAAAGCAAATTACACCAAGGAATGATGACTTTTTTTTTAATAATTCCAAGTTTAAATGTTAGAATGTTCTAAACAAATAGGGCATAGGGGGATAAGGGGGAATTCAACACAGCCAGGAACTATGTTTCTAACTACAGCTCCAGAGGAGTAGTTGCAGGAATACAAGTTTGCAACGCAGTTTGTGAATGGAACGATGGATTTGGGAAACGTCAAATCAACAAACTGTTTATAACAACTGAACTTGCAAACTTAGTTGGCTAATGATAGTTTTCGGAAATGCACCCCTGGATAGAGAGTCTGTCTCCCTACACTTTAAAAAAATATACACAATTTTTTTAGTGTACTGTACTTTTTTCTAGATACAATCAAAAGTTTTATATTTCTCCTTTTATTATTATCTCCACAGTGTTTCATCTTATTTTCATGCACTTCTTTGTAATTTTACACTCAGTAGTTCACAGAATAAAGTAACCCATCAAAATAAAGTATTATTAACGAATGTTCCCCTTTTAAGGTACCTACTTCACCCACGAAGCCAAAGGAGCGGACGACGCAGCGGACGCTGACACTGCCATCATCAACGCAGAGGGCGGACACAACAATTCGGATGACAAGAAGGAATACTACATTTAACTGGGACTAGACCTGTTAGCTTCCAGTGCTGAACAGCAAACTGTGGACTGCTGGGTTTGGGAGGAAGGGGTTGTGGGATTCAATCAGGCTGGATTCACACCTGCGCAGCTGAAGAGACGCTGCTGCCATCGAGACGGACGGGGTGTGGGATGGCAGAGCACTAGGAGAGCTCAATTTTAGACCGCTTCACCATCCAACACCTCCTGCTGGGGCCGGTTTTGTTCCGTTTAAACATTTGCTAAGAATTTTGTGCCTTGTTCTGTTCTTACTGAAGTTCATCAGGACACCCACAAGCTACTGTCTCTCCAATGGTCTGAATCCACGTTTTGGGGTTTTTTTTCCTTTCATTTCATTTTTTTAATTGCTAACACATCTTAAAGCTCTCTCTCTCATGCTGTTCTGTCTGCAGGTCTGAAAGAAAGCCGCGCACCAAGTTTCGATGTAAGATTCAGTCACAGAATGATCGCTTGGGTTGTTTTCACGGATTGATTCCAAGTAATTTATTTGGCAAATTGCCTGTTGCTCTCCTTAGTCCCCCAGAGAACGAGTTAGAGATGATAGAAACCTTTTTTTCCCTCGCTTTTTTGTGACCAACAGCATTCAGCAGCAGTATTGCATTGTTGCATTATTAATTGGATATACTGTTTGTGATTATGATCAGCTTGTGTTGATATTAGGGCTGTCAATCGAACACATTACTACTATTACTACTATTAGTGCGCATATATAAAAATATTAAAATGATACACATATTTGGCAATGATATGACAATAATAATAATAATAATAATTTTTTTATTATTATTATTATTATTATATGCATCTTTGGAGAAAATATTAAGAGCATTTATGACATTTCTTACTAAATTAAAATAAAAATGTTATTTAAAGCAGTGGATCCCAAAGTGGGGGTCATGAGACAATGAGAGGAGGGTTGCTTGGTGATTTACAAAAATCATATTAATTTAAATAAACTATTAGAATTACCATATTTTATTCATAACCTACTGAATAATTTTTTTAGGTAATAGTTACATTAAAAAAAACAGCATGCAATTAAAAAGCCACCAGCCTTTCCGCTTGTTAAGTCGTGATGTATTAGTGATGTCTGAAATACAGTTTCAAGGTCCAAGCCGCTACTCATGTGAATTGAAAAAATATTCATTTATGACCATTTGTTTCGTTTTGTTAAGTTCAATTCGTTTAGTCATATCACACATTAAAGTGAATTATATATGAAATCGTGGTGTTCACACATCAGTCTCTGGACTTGCTGCATCTTAGACACCAATAATTTAATAATTTATAAAAGATTAATCACTTTTTGATCATCGGATATTAGGCATGGACATACATATATATATATATATATATATATATATATATATATATATATATATATATATATATATATATATATATATATATATATGTTGAGGCTCCCCATACAGTTTGATATAGCGCTTGGACCGTGTTAAGCTACTTCGCGTGACATCACACTTAACAAGCGGTTAGGTTTTTTTTTTTCGTCAGAAGCAGCACATTGATTTTATGGCACCAGGTTAAACTTTCTGACATCTTAACGGCACTCACGTAAATTAAAAAATAAAAACAGGCCACATTTGAACATGGAGGATGATCTCCGAGTGGCGCTCTCCAAAATTAAAGGATGAATAGACTTGGGCCTATTGGTATGTGTGCGCCATTGTTTGCATGTTTTATATATTTATAACCACCTCAGAGGATATTGGGGGTCGAGTCATTGGCATTGTTATTTTGGGAGTCTCGGGCTGAAAAGTTTTGGGAAGCCCTGATTTAGAGCACTGTTTTTTGTTTCTTTTGCTTGTCTGTTTTTTCTTAAAATAGCAAAAAGGTGCCATGTTTTCAGATATGATATTATATAAATAAATATTATTAAAAATAAATAAATAAATATTTCACAAATTATGTTTAACAGAGCAAGGAAATTTTCACTGTATGTCTGATAATATTTTTTCTTCTGGAGAAAGTCTTATTTGTTTTGTTTCAGCTGGAATAAAAGCAGTTTTTAATTTAAAAAATAATAATTTAAAGTCAAAATTATTAACCACTTTAAGCTTTATATTTTTTTTTTTGATAGTCTACAGAACAAACCATCGATATACAATAACTTTCATAATTACCCTAACCTGCCTAGTTAACCTAATTAACCTAGTTAAGCCTAGTTAAATGTCACTTTAACTGTAGAGAAGTGTCTTGAAAAATATCTAGTAAAATATTATTTACTGTCATCATTGCAAAGATAAAAGAAATCAGTTATTAGAGATGAGTTATTATGTTTAGAAATGGGTTGAAAAATCTCTCCGTTAATTGGGAAAAATAAATAAACAGAGTGAAATCACTTAGCATAAACAAAGGAGGCTGAGAATAATGCTCATTTTCGATGAAAATTTCAGATAGCACTTAGAGGTTTATTTATTTATTTTTAATATATATATATATAACACAATATCAGTGTTTTAATAACATTGATATTGAGAAATCAGCATTTGTTACAATACATGTGCTATTCTGACCAGTTTTCTTTTTCTGAGTGGAAAAATGCTCTAAATGACAATATTTTGAATTGACATTTGGAAGAAATGTTGTTAAATGTTAATAAAAAAACTCCAAATCTAACTTCTAGTCACATTAAAAACATCACAAAGAGGATATAACAACCTAAATACAAAAGTGATTTGTTAATGGGCAGATTTGCAATCTCAATTGTAATAAAATAGAAAATAAAGCAGCATACTGTCTTCTAAAGCTTGAAATAATTGCATTAAATGAACTATAAGCGTTGGTATGATTAAAACTTTTAAAAGAACTAATATTAGTTTTGAATAATTCTAATAGTTGGCTTCTGTTGATATCAGGGCTAACAGTTTAACAGATCAAAACATTACTTCAATCAATACATCTCTTATATACAGTACATATGCATACATAAAAAACATTGACAGCCTGACAGATTGACAGCCTCAATTACACAGTGATTCACTGTTGATTGTGGCGTGCTAGACTTTTATCCCGACACACAAAACTAAAACAAACAAAGTCTTCTGAAGCCTAATTTGAAATAATCGAATTAATTCATCAGCATACGTTGACTTGATTAAAACCTTTCGGCGATTGACAGCCCTAATTGTTCCTTAGATGTAACGTATGTGATTATAATCGGCTTGTGTTGATATTCATTCCGGCTTGTGTTGCATTTATCCATATAGCCGCTCCTCTCGCAGACTCATTTATTATAATTACGCCCAAGCAGCATTCAAATAAAAGCCAAAGCAAAAAGAAGAGAGCAGAGCGGCTCAGCTGTAGATTCAAAACGAAACAAAACATATCTATCCCAGAGTGTAAAATAGCTTTCATTTTTAGCCTGTTCTCACTCAGTAGGCTCAGTTCGAGGTGGAGGTCAGTGAGTTTCTCTGACTATTGTTAGTGCTTCTGTGCGCTTCTCATAGTGACATAAAAAAAAAAAACAGTTAAAAAAAAAAAACGTGTACTTAAATGAACTAGATGGAGCCTGTATGTTGTAAGCCATACCCACGGTTGTGGCCGTTTCAGTTTAGCAGCTCTTATTCTCCATTCCTTCACTGCGTAGATGCCAGACTGAATGTAATAACTCTACAATAATGCAATAGTTTGGACTTGCCAGTTTGTTTATCTCATCCAACATGCTTTATTTTGCACGTGTGTGTGTGTGTGTGTACGTGGGAGGATTTTTCACAGGTATTGTGTTTTATCACTTAAGGTATTACAGATGTATAGAACCTGAGATTATTACATTATTGTAGAGTTAGTATGCAGTAGGTGATTTATTACTCTCATATCAGGCTTCGTTTCATATCTTTGGCCTTCGTTTGGTGTCCTAGACAGTAGGACAGATACGTATTGTTTGTGATTTAAATGCATTGGGATGGGGGGAGGGGGGATTTCGGAGTTATGGTGAGAGTAACGGTTAACATTGTAAAATCCTTGTGACAAAATTGTTTGGTCATAGCGTTTACATGAATTTGTGTATTATCAAGTGCTATTTTTTGGTTTGTTTGTTCATTTTCTTATTTTCTTAGTGGTATTTCTGGGATTATCTGACAGATGAGCGTTATTAGCTAATAAATTATGGTATATTTGTGCGAGGCTCTTGTAGCTAATGCCACTTTTTATATTTGGTTATAGAGAAAGAAACTGTTTCCTTTTGTTGACATTGTCTGTTTCACAGTAATTTGGTGTCATACAGCAGCAGATTTATTTGAACATCATCGTATTACACTGTAAAACCCAAAAAGTTAAGGTAACTCAAACTATTTGAGGAAACCGATTGCAACAAACCGTTCCAAGTTCCAAAGCTAATCCAATTAAATACGGTGAACTTACTATATATGAGTAAATGAAGCAATTTGAGCACAGTAAATCACAATAAATTAAGATTCAATAAGTTAAGTCAACTCAAACCGTTTGAGGAAACCGATTGCAACAAACCATTTGAGTTAAAAAAAAACTAATCTATATGAGTACTGTGAACTTACTCCATTTAAGTTGAAGTAATGAGGTATTTAATGAATTCATTACCTTCAACTCTAAGTTCAAAACTATTTTCAAATGAGTAGAATTAACTTTTAGTAAATTTTGAGTTAACTACACTCATTTCATTTGATAAAGTTGACTGTTGGGTTTTACAGTGTATGTATTGAATGCAAGAGAAAGTTAAATTAAGCCCCTAAAAATGTCATGTAAAAATAAATAAAATAGAAATAAGTTGCCATTCAAAAATTTGGGGTCAATAAGATTTTTAAAATAATATTAACACAGAATTAGATTATTTTTATTGAGAAAAAATGTACTAATCATTTTTTTTGTTTGTTTTTTTAAGAAATCCTTGTTAGAGACTGATTTGGTGGTCAAGAAACATTTCTACATTTTCTACATAGAAAATTCTAACAAAAAAAATATTTTTGTCTGTTTGTTTATTTTTGCCTCATAATATATTAATTAATTTAATTAATATTTTACTACTTTTATTAATTAAACATGCTTTAAATTGATTATAAGTGAAAGCAAAGACATTTCTAATATTACAAATATATTTTATAAATATTTATTATTTCTATTCGTCAAAGAATCCTTAAGTGACTTGGTTTTCACAAAAAGAATAATAATAATAATAATAAATTGAGGACGTTTATGTTTACATGGACATCAGTAATCAAATTATTTGCCTTAATCTGAATAAGACAATAATATGATTGTGTTAACATGAGTTACTTTTTAAATGTTTATGACTCCATTTTACAAGTCATAGCACATAATTCGATTAACGTCATTGCGTTACCACACTATCCACATTTCCTCTGGAGTTTCATGTAATTTCAGGTGTTTCATATTTAATTTGTCGACTTTAACTACAGTTTGACACTTTCACTTTCATTCAGGAACATTTCATGCATGCCCCCGTGACAAACAAGATATTGGATGTGAGTATGAACTGCTGGAAAGGTGTTGTTTTAATGGAATTTAATACCGCACACCATATGGGAAACAAAACCTCTGCATTTGTGCCTGTGGTCCTGTGCAGATAACAGTGTCAAACAGCCATATTTGTATAGACTATCCTGTTGCAAATGCAGCAAATATCCTACACAATGGTAATAGTTTGATTAAGGTGTTTATATATCTTTGCACTTCAGTGATGCGACTAATATTGTCATACTCCACATGTCCTAATCCGATTTCTGTTTAGTTCGATTATGACCTTAATCAGATAAAATTAATAAAAAATCACTGTTTACATGGTAGACTTTTAATCAGAGTATTGTCTTAATCGTATTAAAATCAGATTAATGGTGTCCATGTAAACGTTCTCACTAGAGACTTCTACAAATTCAGCTTTTCCATCACAGAAATAAATGACATTTTAAAATATATTTAAACAGAAAACCTATTTTAAATTGTAATACTATTTCACTGTTGCTTCTTCTTTCTCTGTTTTTTAAAAACACAGCCTTGGTGAGTAATCTTTAAAAGAAACATTAAAAAAAAAATCTTACAGTACCAACCCCAAAATTTTGAACTGTAGCATGCAAAATGTTTACTTTTTGCACCCATTTTGTATTTAAAAATGTAATTTCTGAATGTATATTATACATTTTGTCAATGATCATAACGTAATTGCAATGGCATGAAGATATTCCACATGTCAAATAATAAGGAGTGGGGTCTACAAACAACCATAACATGAGCAGATCCTCCAGCCCATACAGCCACGTTACTCCGTTCCTTTTTCTAATGTTTACTTTAATATTAATCAAATGCTAAATGATCTAAAACTGCCCAAACCTGAAGAAGAAAAAGAAAACATGCACACGCAAACATACCTTCAGTGTAGGTTTGATTCTGCCCTGTCTCAGGTCTGTCTATCTATGAATTCATTTTTTGCATCTCAGGTAGAATGCAAAAGTGATGCCCCATATCTGAAAGAAAAGACTTTAAGTTATTATCAAACAAACAAGAGAAGAAGAAAAAAATCACACAGAATAAAGCATGTCGGACATGTTTTATCTGTACGTCAGACGCTGTGCACTGTGTAAATGTTCATATTTCTTTGTATAGCTAGGTCACAGCAGATGATAGGTTTATTTAAAGAAAATAAATCGAAGACGTGAATCTTAGTGCGTACATTTACCAAGCGCCTGTACCACCCAGAACCTTCCGTCATGGTTTCCATACGTTTTATGTCAGATATTTTGTCTCATCTCTGTAGTTTGTATTCCTGTGTATACTTAAAGCTATGTTCCCGATTACACTTTGTATTTGACCATGAAAATACGTTTTTACAGAAATGGAGCAGTACTGTCTTAATAAAAAGAGGTATTAATGTTCAAACCGCAGTTGTGTCTTTGACGTTCACTGATTTCCCATCCACGTGCTTTACACCGCTTTATATAGAAACGTTCGATTTCTGCCTCGCATAATCATTAAAATAGTCTCATTTGTCATACTGAGGATGAATTACCTGATAGCACGTTTCGTTGAGATTCGTGGTTTGGCAATGCTGTAAACATATGTCGTGAAATTCTGTGCCAAAGCTAATTACAATAAGTGAAACATGAGGAGAGGAAAAAAAAAACGGAGCAGAAACAGCAGCGTGTTAGTGTATAATTGAGCTCGTGGTGCATTTGGAATGAGAAGAGGAGCCAGATGACTTGCACTTTTGTTCCACTTTTGGCACCTTAAGAACCTTTATGACTAATAAGAAACTATTAATCCAGTTAATCCAATTATAATTAGTACTGCTTGCTAAGGGAAGCAGTACTATTAATGCCGCTCGTTCATAGCATTTAGGGTTTTGAACAAAATTATAATCCTTAAAGCAGGCCTATCATAGCTCCTGCATGAAAAAAAGTATAGTTACTATGGTAAAACAGCTATAGTAATATAAAATCAAATGCCAAATTCTGTTGTTTTCTACAACAATATATTACACTATAATACACCACAGTTTACTGTATCAAAAAAAATATTATAGTGTATCAATATAGTTAATTTGTACTACAGTATGCTGTAGTGTTTATACACATAATAAGACACGTTACTATGGTATACACTACCTGACAAAAGTCTGGTCGTAATGACTTCTAGTTGGTCATTTAGAAAAGTGGCAGATGGTAGATTTTTCTGATGAATCATCTGTTGAACTGCATCCCAATCATCACAAATACTGCAGAAGTCCTTTTGGAAACAGCATGGACTTAAGATTCTTGTAGAAATCAGTCAAGTTTGGTGAAGGAAAAATCAAGGTTTGGGGTCACATTTAGCATGGCGGCGTGTGAGAGATCTGCAGAGTGGATAGCAACATCAACAGCTCCATCATTGACTAGCCCAGTCACAGTTAAGTTTCAGTTAAGTGACAAGACTTTTGTCAAAGTCAGACCTTACCAGGGGCGTAGCAACCGGGGGGGACAGGGGGGGATACATACCCCTAACTTTTAGAGACAGACCATTTAGAAACAGGTGATTAATAATTATATGAGTGTTTGATCTCATACATCCCCCCCTCCCCCCAACTTTTAAAATGTCCGCTACGCCCCTGGACCTTACTGTCCTAATTAAATCATTAAAAATCAAGGCATGATCATATTTTATTTTGGTAAAATAAGCATAATCTAGAGGCCTTTGCCTGTCATATAAGTCACTTTGGATACCAAATGATCAACTAGAAGTCAAGTTATTATTTGTTGTTCCTAAAACTTGTCAGGTAGTGTGGTACAAAAATGCTAGCATTTACTATAATATACTATAGGGCTGTACATGGTTTCATGGCCCAAAGAATTTACAATAATGATTACAATATCTTTAAAAAAAAAAAAAAAAATACCCACTGAGTTACACTACACCATGAAAAATGACACAATGTAAAAAAATAATGCTCAAATTAGCAGTTTTTAGTATTTTGTGATTCATGTTTTTATTTTCCCCCATTTATTTATGCTTTTAAATTGCATTATGAGACCTTGATCTTCCCACAACGTTTAGCCTTGAATAGTTGAAAAATGTAACTATTATTAACATTATTAAGTGATAGATGGTCTGGGCTTGTGTTGTATATTATGCTACAAAAACCTTGTAATAAACTAACAGTACACTTTCTGTTATTTTCAAATACTTATTTCATTATACATTATTTATTTTACATTTTATTATGCTGCACGGTGGCGCAGTGGGTAACACGTTCGCCACACAGCAAGACGGTCACTGGTTCGAGCCTCAGCTGGGTCAGTTGATGTTTCTGTGAAGAGTTTGTATGTTCTCCCCGTGTTCGCGTGGGTGCTCCGGTTTCCCTCACAAGTCCAAAGAGATGTGGTACAGGTGAATTGAGTAGCCTAAATTGTCCATGTATGAGTGTGTATGGATGCTTCCCAGTGATGGGTTGCAGCTGGAAGGGCATCCGCTGCATAAAACATATGCTGAATAAGTTGGTGGTTCATTCGGCTGTGGCGACCCCAGATTAATAAAAGGACTAAGCCAAAAAGAAAATGAATGAAAGAAAATGAATGATATTGTATTATATTATTAAATATCAAAAGTTGACGGAGCAGAGATCAGCATGCCTTAATGCAATTCACAGCAGTAATTAAATGGGAAAACACTTGTGAATCACAAAATAGGAAAAACTGTTAATTAACAGATTATTTTACAGTTCATACAGCACTTTGGTAAGAGAAATGAAATAATAAATAATGCTGCAAATTCATCTTATTCTTTAACTTTTGCTAAATGGAAAATACAACATACCTTTTACTTCAAGCTTGAGTTAAAGTGTCAATCAGGTGTTTAAAATAACTTCTCCTGTGAACAGATGTGCCTTATTACAGAATGAAACAGATATTACATTATTTTATGTTCTACACCATTAAAAAAATCATATTATCAGTTGTCTGTGAGTCAAGATGTCTTTTTCATTTATTTAAACTTTCGGATGACATTATAAGACCATGATCTCTGCAGTGTCAACTTTTTATGCAGCAAAAGAAATGGGGGGAAATGTTGAAATAATCTATTTTATTAGACATTACATAGAAATAAGTATGTAAAATAACAGAAAAAGTACTGCAGCTCATTTTCAGGGAGTTTGTAATCAGTGATCAGAGATCAACATCCCATAATGCTGTTTGAAAGTGTAAATAAATGGAAAATACCAGTAGTTCACAAGCTATAGGTATTTTCAATTATTTTTTTACAGAGAATACAGTTGAAATCAGAATTATTAGTGCCCTTTTGATTTTTTTTTTTTGTTTTTTTGTTTTTTTTTCCCAAATGATGATTAACAGAGCAAAGAAAAGTCTGATAATATTTTTTTTCTTCTAGAAAAAGTCTTATTGATTTTGTTTTGGCTAGAATAAAAAGTATTTTTTAATTTTTAAAGACATTTTAGGGTCAAAATTATTAGCCCCTCTAAGCTATATTTTTTCAATAGTCTACAGAACTATCCTGCCTAGTTAACCTATCCTGCCTAGTTAACCTAATTAACCTAGTTAAGTCATTAAATGCCACTTTAAGCTGTATAGAAGTGTCTTAAAAAATCTAGTGAAATATTATGTACTGTCATCATGGCAAAGATTAAATAAATCAGTTATTAGAAATGAGTTATTAAAACTATTATGTTTAGAAATGTGTTGAAAAAATCTTCTCTCAGTTAAACAGAAAATAGAAAAAATAAACGGGGGCTAATAATTCAGGGCATAATAAATCTGACTTGAACTGTATATTGAAAAAGACTATGCCATTTAATATTGCATTATAAACACACATTATTCTTATGAAATACCTGAGATACCTGTTTATATTTTGGAGTTTCATCAGTTAAAATATTTACTAATCAATACAAAAACTAATCATAATGAGAACTCAAATCAAGAGAACTCAAACCAACTGAATACTGTAAAACCCAATAAGTTAAGGCAACCGTTTGAGGAAATCGATTGCTATGACCTATTTGAGTTGTAAAATTTAATCTATATGAGTACAGTAAACTTACTCCATTTAAGCTGAAGTAATGAGGTATTTAATGAACTCATTACCTTCAACTCTGAGTTCAAAACTCTTTTTAAATGTGTAGAATTAACTTTCAGTTAATTTCGAATTAACTGCATTCATTTCATTTAATAAAGTTGACTGTTGGGTTTTACAGTGTAGTATTATTATTATAATTATTATTATTATTATCATTATTATTATTATTTTATAATTATTATTATTATTATTATCATTATTAATTGAACACAGAGTGCACTCATGATTGTATAGTGTTAAACTAAAGTCATCATCAAAATGGAATATGTGATAATATTAATTACTGTAGCATGGATGCTGTAATGTAAACTGTCTTTAGAGCTAGGATTTAGTATTCAAAAATAAAATAATAATAATAATAATAATTCTGTCATCTTTTATTCATGAACATATTTGGAAAAAATGTCATCAAAAAAAAAAAAAAAAAACAGTAACCAAACAGATCTTGCCACCCATTTACTCCCACCTTGTGAACT
The DNA here is from genome assembly GCF_903798145.1 of Danio aesculapii. NCBI lineage: Eukaryota > Metazoa > Chordata > Actinopteri > Cypriniformes > Danionidae > Danio > Danio aesculapii. Next base: position 29,440,001 of record NC_079449.1, on the reverse strand, counting down.
ATTGCAGTAGTGGGTGGCAAGATCTGTTTGGTTACTGAAATTCTTCAAAATATCTTCTTTCTTTTTTTGTGTTCAGCATTATACTGTATGGTTTTGGACCAACCAGGAGTAAGTAAAGGATGACATTTTATTCCTGGGTGAACTATCCCTTTGAAGAAATGTACAGAATATATTATGCGAACAACATACAGATCGTTCCTCTGTTTTGCGTACATCTCTGTTGAAGCATTATTTTCACACAGGCCTCATTACCATCAGAGCATTTCATAAGCATAACTGTGAACATCTCTGCCTAATGAAAAGGCAAAAACACCCGTGAGAGGGAAAAAAATGAAGCACTGGAGTTATTTATATACAGTCTCTCGGTTGCTGTTTGTAAGTTCATGCATGAAGTCCCTCTCGAGAGGGTCATCGATTGGTCATAAATTCTTAGAAAGGGTAGGTCAGCGCAAAATACAAGTGTTATAACTTTAATGCTTTCAGTCTTGTGGTGAATATCCTCCTGGGTGAAATAAAGGCTGTCTTAATAGAAGAAGCCCACAGTTTCCTCATAGTTGAGCTACTACCACTTATTTATTATTTGTAAGAGCAACGAGGGTGATTCTAGAACCGTCCCACTGATTCACCAAATGAAGCGCCTGTCAACAGTTTTTATTGCATGCTGTCAGTTATGTTCATTGAATTGGTTTAACATTTTCCCCAAATTGCTTTGTTTTATCAGTTCATTCATGCCCCAGGACTCAAACCTGTGACCTTGGCATTGCTAGTGCTACAGTTTGAACAGATTTAATTATTTATATGCGAAACACAGTCATTTCCACTGGAATCAACACATTCATGTCAATGTGATTTACAATGTTATTACCAATAATGTACAGACTCTGCAAATGTCCCCGAGCTTATTTGAGACAGTTTGAAGGGCTGAAGTGTCCCGGGTGTTGTATTTTGTTCAAGACAGCACTTGCTTGTGTCTGTTCAGGACATTACACTGTAAAACATGCTGGACTCCACACAATTGCTTCATGTTGTCCCAACACAAATGGATTAAGTTAACTTAATGGCTTTGGCAAATTTAAGTGAATTGAACATAAAGCAAGTTGTCTGAACAAAACGTAAGAATTTTGTTGTTTCTACTGTTAAGTAGTTTGAACAAACAAAAGTATTTTGATGCAAAGGTTAATTGTGTACAGTAAATTGACTGTTTGCAAGGCTGCAAGTTAAAGGTAATGATGTAAACTGTAGCCCCTCACACATACAGACCTTTCTGGAAGATTACCGGCAATTTTCCAGAAAGGGATCATGTGTGAAGAGGCCCTTTTTGAAAATACCAGTAAATTCGTTCCAGCAATTTTCTGCAAAGAGACGTTGTAACATTATCAGCCATTTGCCGGAAAGCTGCTCTGTGTAAACACAGGAGGACAATTGCCGGAAAACAATTAGAACACACTGACGTGAGACGTCTACTCCAGCCAATCAGAGCATTTAAACCGCTGTTTGTTTAACTTCAAGCTCTGCTTCAGTTGCTTGACGCATGTGCACGTGAAGGAGCTGGTGAGGGCAAGCACACACACATACAGTATTATGTACATCTTGATGTAAAAGTGTTCCTCCATATGTTTTCATCAAAGCTGTTCACAATACTTATCCATCCACAGAATTTGTAATGTAGTCAAATGTGTAAACATTTAGCTACGTTTCGCGTTTCTGTCTTTGCATGTCTCTGAGACAAAGCAGTTGCATAGATCCATTAAAGCTCTAAATAAAAGTGAAAAAATGTACAAAAGCATGCACATCACTTTTAAATGGGCGCTCAGACAAACCACAAAAAGTGCAAAATATATATTCAAAGAGGAGGCAACACCAAAACTCCAAAAATGCTAATTTGGTAAACTGTTGAAGTCAGAATTATTAGCCCCCCTGTTTATTGTTCCCCCAATTTCTGTTTACAAGAGAGAAGAATTTTTTTTCAACACATTTCTAAACATAATAGTTTTAATAACTCATTTCTAATAACTGATTTATTTTATCTTTGCCATGATGACAGTAAATAATATTTGACTAGTTATTTTTCAAGACACTTCTATACAGCTTAAAGTGACATTTAAAGGCCTAACTAAGTTAATTAGGTTAACTTTGGGTATTTAGACAAGTTATTGTATAATAATGGTTTGTTCTGTAGACTATCAAAAAAAATAGCTTAAAGGGGCTAATAATTTTGACCTTAAAATGGTTCATAAAAAAATGAAAACTGCTTTTATTCTAAATAAAACAAATAAGCCTAATAAGCCTAAATAAAACAAATAAGACTTTCTCCAAAAGAAAAAATATTATCAGACATACTGTGAAAATTTCCTTGCTTTGTTAAACATCATTTGGGAAATACTTAAAAAAGAAAAAAAAAAAAATCAAAGGGGGCTAATAATTTTGACTTCAACTGTATATATATATATATATATATATATATATATATATATATATATATATATATATATATATATATATATATATATATATATATATACACACAGTTGTATATATACAAACATATTTTGTGAAGGTAAATAAATAAAAACTAAATTTGTAAGCTCAAAATATGCATTATTTATTTACCTTGGGAAATTCTCAAAATCTGTTTGTGAAACATGAACTTTATATGAAATTTGAAAGATTTTTGACATGAAAATCTATAATTTTGACTTAAATTTGAAAACACATTGTTGGCTATTACCAAAATACACCCATGCAACATCAGAATAGTTGTTACACAAATAATAATAATTTTACACATGTTAGTTTTTGCTTACATATGTTCAAATCTATTTGTGTTCAGGTAATAGAATGAATTAAGTCCGAACAACTGCATTGCTACTCAAATGGTTTGAGGAAACCGATTGCGACAAACCATTTAAGTTGACTAACTTTATTCATTTAAGTTTAGTCAAACCATCAGTTAAACTATTCGCCGCAATCAGTTTCCTAAAAGTTGTTTCGACTCATACAGATTTGATAACTGAACTTAAAATGTTAAAATTACTAATACCCTAAATGTTTGACGACATGAACTCAAATAGTATGTGTATATGATACAATATATAAGTTTACAGTACACAAACCATTTGGTTTCAAAACTTAAATGGTTTGCCGGAATTGGTTTGCTCAAACAGTTAGAGTTAACCTAACATATTGGGTTTCACAGTGTAATAATAAGATGAACTACACCTTTAAATTAAGTATTTTGACTAGTCTTTTGCTTGACTGTATGCGATGAAGAGATTTAATTTAGCCTTTGATTGAATTATTTAGTGCTTAAATTACAAACTCTAAGCCATACAGTATTTGTGGTCTGCACCATGAAGCTGCTTTAGCTGGTGAGCTAAGATTTGTTTTTGTTCAAGGGCTTAGGGAACTATGAATGGTCTGTTTTGAGCAGTGTTCATTGCCACAGTAACTTCGTTTGTGAATCCAAAACTTCCTCTAGTGAAACTCAAATGTGTTGTGTGACACAAAATGAACAGTATTGGTTCTAGCATTTCAAGCAACCATGTTGTGCTTCAGTGGCTGAATATGAACACTGTAAGCACTGTTTCCCAATCAATGTTTCCAAGTGAAAACAAACCTTCATTAAATCTGCTTCACAACACTTGAATTAATTCAATTGTGTTGCAAATTTGGACAAATCTGACCACACACACACAGAGATCGTGAACACACACACATCCAGAGAAGTGGACAGCATTGCTGTGGCTCCTGGAGAGCAGTTGGAGGTTTGGTACCTTCTTTAAGGAAATCACCACAAGTCGTGGTATTGAAGATGGAAGAGAATTCTGGTAATTCAATAATGCTTGTTGTTGGCCCCACCAACAATCCCTGCGGGTTCTGGGACCCAAACCAGCAACCTTTGGACCTCAAGTCACTCTCCGACCATTAGGCTACGGCTGAGAATAGAATGATACGTTTCAGTTAATGGTGACCAAATTTCATTTTAAAGCGACCAAACGCTTTAATACTGATTCATCTCAGACAGTGTTCAGATCAAGAACCAAATTCTCACCAGACTATAATGTCCCAACAGCATCCTGCCTTGTTCTGCAACAGAGGGTTAATGTTACTTTTAGGTTTGCAAGAAGCGCAGCAGGAAGCTTAACTGAGGGTGTGCTAGTGCCTTTGCCACTGACCCACATTCTCAGACGGAGCAGGCAGCAAATAAATATCTTCATCGCTGTCACAGGCTGTGTGTCTGAGAGCTTGATCTTTCCCATGGCTGCTGTCAGCCTGCCTCGGCTCAGTGGGAATACGAGGCTCACCGGTGAGTCATCTCAGTATGTGGTGAGCCACAAAATATCTGGGAGAGAAGAAAGTAAAGTTCGCCTAAAAAAAAACAAAAAACCTATAGCAATAATTGACGCTTGAGGTTATAGTCCGTAGGCTAGCTACACTAGGGCAGTGAAATTTTTTACGATATGGACAAAATAAATGTCAATTTTTTCATATTATGACTGTAATTTTTTGTCACAAATATATTGTTTACAATAATAAACTTTCAGAATTTATTTGAGCACAATATTACACTTCATTATTGAGATGCAGACAGAATGAATAAAAGCAAAGTCAGAGAGTTATATTAGCTATATTAGCTATATTTTTAAAATATAACTGGTTTTTTTTATTATTTTATTCATATTTATTTGATATTTCTACATTTTTATCAAACATTTGCCCAGTAGTTCTAAATGAGAAATCTGATAACATATGAATGAGTACATTTCTGACTACATACTTTAAATTGTAAAAAGAATAACTAATCCTTTACTGTATATACACTACCTGACAAAAGTCTTTGTACAGTATAGAACATAAAGTCATGGTGCTGTGGAAAAATAATGAATATTGTGTATAACTCCAATGAGCTTGGACGACTGCATCCATACTTCCCTGCAATGACTCGCATAACGTATAAATAAAGTCATCTGGAATGACAAAGACAGCTTTCTTGCAGGACTCCCAGAGTTTATGATAATTATTTGGATTCATCTTCAATGCCTCCTCCATCATCTTACCCCACACATGCTCAATAATGTTCATGTCAGGTGACTGGGCTGGCCAATCCTGGAGCACCTTGACCTTATTTGCTTTCAGGAACTTTGATCTGGAGGCTGACGTATGAGAAGGAGCGCTATACTGCTGAAGAATCTGCCCTCTCCTGTGATTTGTAATGAAATGGGCAGCACAAATGTCTTGATATCTCAGGCTGTTGATGTTGCCATCCACTCTGTAGATCTCTTGCAAGCCCTCATACTGAATGTAACCCAAACCATGATTTTTCCTTCACCAAACTTGACTGAAATCTGTGATAATCTTGGGTCCAATGCAGGTTCTAATAGGTCTTTTGCAGTATTTGTGATGATTGAGATGCAGTTCAACAGATTCATCTGAAAAATCAACCTTCCGCCACTTTTCCCAAAAAAATCAACTGTAAGTCAAATTATTATTTGTTGCTGTTACAACTGAATTGACAACAAGACGTTTGTCAGGTAGTGTATAACCTATTAATTGACTCAATTACAGAAATTATACTACTGTACATTGTGATATATATATCGTTTTCAATATACGAGATGATTTATATTATGGTATGTGATTTTGGTCACATTGCCCAGCCTTAAACTACAGCACATCAGCCTTTAGATTAACCACAGGAAACACAGCAGCAGGAAAATTCTCACATGTCAAATGGCACGTCAAAAGATTGCAGCGGCACCGAAAATAATCCTTGATAAATGGCCAACATGACATTAACCAATGCAAGCATTAGTCCCATACATCACTCTCGGACAATGTCCCCGCAGGCATGTTTTATGTTTCAGATACAAGGTAATATTTCTCAGCTGTAAATGTCACGTTTGACTGTGCAGTTTATCAGCGATCTGTTCCCTTCAGAGAGCGCTAGTTTCGATAGGATGCGGAATTGATTTTATTGAAAAGCTCGTAACCGATCTCTACCTGCAGCTTTCCCAGCGTGAGGCTCGGTCTTGCAGAAAGCGGATCTGCTACACACAAACAGCTCGGATTAAAAGAGCTGAGTCACTGCCACTGTTATCTGAGATTGACACATCCACTATTGTCTGAACGTTTAACTGGCAGAATCAAATAGCACAGCACTTGTATTAACCCCCTATCTTTTAGCCATCTTATTTGGAATTGTTAAAGTCTAATTGGTTTTCAGATTAATTAAGGTTTTAAAGGAAGTATACTTGTCTACACAGGCAGAGATGGGGTTTACCACCTATAAAGACGGCACTGTCAGAGCATGTAGTCAAGCATTTTCATTGTGCAGTCGATGCAGTTTCCTCTCTTGTTTTTCATCTAATGGCTTTTGCTTGATAACAGTGTTGTGGAAGCTATTTTGAAATCGCTTGTCAAGCAAGCTACAAGTTACTTGTGAATTAAAGTAGTTCAGCAGCAGTGGAGCTTCACTGCCACTACTGAAACAGCAGTAAAGCTGCACTTGCTAACAAACAGCAAAACTGCTTTGAAGCTAATAAAAGGGATGGCTCACCCAAAAATTACAATTTTGTCATTTACTGACCTGTGTGAGTGTCTTTCTTTTGGTGCACACAAAAACAACACAAAAAAAATCCGTATTTTGAAGAATGCTGGTAAACAAGTCGTTGATGGTAGTCACTGGTTTTATTTACATGGAATATTTTCGTCAATCCAAATTAATTTAATCTGACCACAAATCTGTTTACATGTCTAAACATTGTAATTAATTCAGATATCCATTGTATTTAAATTCCAATTCAAGAGTTCACACTTGATTCACGCTGATGATTGATAATAAGCGTGTTTGGCATGCTGTCCCGGGAGAGAGGGGAGTTTAAGCTCAAGTAGATCTCGAGAACCCCCCGCTGATAAGGCAAAAAATGGGGAATTAAGGATTGCTTTGAGGACGTGTTGCTGATTAAAGCTCGTCTATGGTGCCGATTTGGTTGTCAATTTACTTATTTCGCATGTCTTTGGACAGGAGGAAAATGAAGAACCCAGGGGAAACAGGAACACGGACTCCACACAAGTGTTTATGTTTTTATATGACGTGAAATTTTAAATGTAGAACTTTATTAGTGGATAGCTGCTGAGCGAAATGAAATATAGGCTATATTTTATTACTTGCTCTAATGTCCTGAAACACTTACGGTTTCCTTTACTTAAGATAACCAAATAATGTGCAGCATCCTTAAATTATTCTCTTAAATAAAGGGGAATTACCTATTAAGTGTCATATAGCCTATGGAAATACTAATATGTCTTAGGCCTATCCTGAGCATTTGGGCTGAATGTTTGATGACGTCTATTAAAACGAGGATGTTATGAAATAAATTTTATACCGAGTTACTACCCGAGAATTTCTGTGGTTTTATATTATGGATGGTGCGCTGGGTCATCCCTCCATTACTGGTGAGACCACTCGATGTGCGATGCCAACAGTCGGTCAGCGAGTAGCCTAAACAAATATAATGAATGAAAGTACATAGGCCTGTGTGTATAGACATAAAGTAATGCTGTGCATTAACGAGTCATTTGTTTGTTTCGGTTGTCTTCATTTTAATCGTTTCGTGATGATGCGATGGTGTGCTTTATCTGCCTGCCTGATTCCCACTGAACTGGGCCGGTTGTGTGACGTTTGATTCAGGGGACGTTCTGGGGGCGGGGTTTGCATGACACATTGCGAGCTATTAGCCCGACAGTGGAAAAGTGACGTGATTTCGGCCTCCCTGCTCAACCTCCCAGGCGATTGGCCCGGCCCGGCCCAATAAAAGCCCTGGCTCGCTCTGGCCTGACAGTGGAAAGTGGTTATTCTTGCTGTGAGGCAACAGTGCAAACCACTGGGCCGCCGTGCACCCCTTTAAAAGAAAAAGGGGGAGAGGGGTGGAAGGGGGGGATTCTTCAAGACGAAGATGACTAAGGAAAGAAACTTTGGTTGTTTATAATAAGTTAGGAATCGTCTGATTGGTGAATCATGTATTGCAAATGTGGGACCAGCTGTGGCCAATCATAAGTATGTGATCCTTTCAAAATTAGTTTATAAAAATAACACTTAATATTTTGTATTTAAGAAAAATATCACAGTGTGCGCTGTATTTTTTAACATTAGATATTTTATTATTTCTTTACAGATTTTCTTTATTTAAATTTTTCATTCTTCATTCTAATAATTTTACCTTAACTCTATTTGTTTTAAATGATATTATTTATATGGCTAATTTAATTATGTTTAGGTTATAATGCATTTCTAAAATAAAGTGCTTCATTAGGATGCCTAATCAAAATATACAGCCAATGGTTTTTATGTGCTTTATCATGCATGTGCAGGCTGATACATCTTAACACTGCACTGCACATGTGTCTCAGAGATCTCTGAAAGTAGTCTGCATTCAAGCATTACACGGTGCATTTTTGTTGTTGAATCAGATTAGAAAAGGAATAAACCACCCCTTCCAATTCAATCACACTTTCATTCTGATCAAGCTCATATATTTTCTTTTGGCTTAGTCCCTTATTTATCAGGGATCGCCACAGCGGAATGAACCGTCAATTATTCTGGCATATGTTTTATGCAGCAGAAGCCTTTCTAGCTGCAACCCAGTATTGGGAAATATCCCAACACTCTTGCATTCACACATACATTTATACACTACAGGCAATTTTAGTTTATTCAATTCCCTAACAGTACACTGCATGTCTTTGGATTGTGGGGAAACACCCAGAGGAAACTTATGTGAACACAGGGAGAACATGCAAACTTCACACAGAAATGACGACTGACCTGGGCGGGACTCAAACCAGCAACTTTCTTGCTGTGAGGTGACAGTGCTAACCACTGAGCCACCGTGCCACTTCTGATCAAGCTCAATTGGATCAATTAAGGTTTTTTCATGAATGTATAGATAGAACTTCAACCTGATTACAAATGGATTATTAGGGCACATGTAAATGGTTAACAACAGCCAGTTGTACTCTGAACTTTGGGTTTAGGCTGGAAGGGCATGCGCTGTGTTAAACAAATGCCAGAGTAATTGGCAGTTCAGTCTGCTGTGGCAACCCCTGATAGAGCAGGGAATAAGACAAGGGTAAGTGAGTGAGTGTTCAACAGAAGAAGGAGTGTCAAACAGGTTTGAAGCAAGTAATTTTTGGGAGAATTGCCCTAAAGAGTTCATCTTTATTAGTAATTACTACTTAAGATAAGAGTATGTTTGTGTATACGAGTCAATTAAAACAGGAAGACTTCAAAGTACAAAGTGAAAACTCTTAAATAACAGTTGTTGTTGTTGTTGTTGTTGTTGTTGTTTTCAGCACACCTTTGAATGATAAGAAGCACTTAACCTTTTTGAAACCCTATTCCAATGATTTAATATTTTTCAAGAAGTATAAAATAGACAAGATTACTAACATTAACAAAAATACTTCATAGGTAAAGTTATTAAATAAACATTATCAGGGAAGTGCACTCTGACTTATCTATTCAATTTAATTCTCTCAAACTCAAATCATTTTATGTTTAAATGGGCCCAAAATAATCAGTTTACATAGAGACAATATTATGCCAATATTTAGTATAATAAATTATTTTATTTATTTATTTATTTTCACATTTGATGTGCAACCCTTTTACTGCAGGATTTTCCTTTCCCAATCTTACAGACATAAATATACTTTTCTATTAAAAAAACATGGCATTTTATTTAAATAGGTTGTGGTTACACGTTTGTATAGATTTATGGCATAGATTAAACAAGGTACTGGAAATATTCCTCAGAGATTTTGGTCCATATTGATCTGGTGACTGTGGAGACCATTTGAGTACAGTGAACTCATCGTCATGTTTAAGAAACCAGTCTGAGATGATTCACACTTTATGACATAGAGTGTTATCCTGCTGGATGTAGTCATCGGAAGATGGGTACACTGTGGTTATAAAGGGATGGACATGGTCAGCAACAATACTCAGGTAGGTTGTGGCGTTGACACAATTCTCAATTGGTACTAATGGGCCCAAAGTGTGCCAAGAACCAGCAGCAGCCTGAATCTTTGATAAAAAGGCACCCGGTGTGATCTTCTGCTGCTGTAGCCCATCCACCTCAAGGTTGGACATGTTGTGTGTTCAGAGATGCTCTTCCACATACCTCGGTGGTTATTTGAGTTACTGTTGCGTTTCTATCAGCTCGAACCAGTCTGACCATTCTCCTCTGACCTCTGGCATCAACAAGGCATTTGCGCCCACAGAACTGCTGCTCACTGGACATTTTCTCTTTTTTGGATCATTCTCTGTAAACCCTAGAGATGGTTGTGCGTAAAAATCCCAGTAGATCAGCAGTTTCTGAAATACTCAAAACAGCCCGTCTGGCAGCAACAACCATGCCACGTTCAAAGTTTCTTTCCCATTTTGATGCTCGGTTTGAACTGCAGCAGATCTTCTTGACTCTGTCTACATGTCTAAATGCATTGAGTTGCTGCCATATGATTGGCTGAGTCGAAAATTGCGTTAACGAGCAGTTGGACAGGTGTACCTAATAAAGTGGCCAGTGAGTATACTAGTATTAAACTATTATTTAGGATTATCAAAACATTAATAAGAATTCAATTGAAATTCATATTGATTTTTATATATTCATATATATATATATCTGCACGTTTGTTTTGTGGTCCAGGGTCACATATCTTAAGAAAACATTCAGCACACACAGTTAACTCCATTTTCATAAAGCTTACCTGGATATGTAAATTTATTCACATAAATATATCCTCGTGTCATTCCAGACCATCATTTACTCACACTCATGTTGTTCTGTGCAGGTTTAGACTGAGTAATGACAGCATTTTCATTTTTTAGCAGAACTATCCATTTATCCATATGAAAAGAAGCCCTCAACTGCTGCGGGGATTCAAATCGTCATTTCTGAGTCTGTCTGATGGAGCTATTTCAGTCCAGTGAAGGACATCCGTCTGCTCTACTCTAATTAACAGCCGGGAAGAAACATAACAAAGAAATCCAGATCTCTCTAGCGACGCGAACAGTGACGTGCGCGTCCTGTTACCAGTCAAACAACGATTTAAAAATACTTAAAGCAATTGACGTTTAATAGACGGGTCTGACATGCTGCCAATTAACAATAAGTGCTTTAGGATATTCAATGATCGCTGGGGAATCGGGATTTAGGTCTTGTACATTGTAACCCATTTGCAAGTGCACTGGTGTCGAAGCCCCAAGAGCTTTGGTTGTATCTCAAGCCATCTTGGCAGAGCGGCTCTCTGTAAAGAAGATCGTGACTGTCCTTGATGTGACACCAAAGACTGAGCTCCACGAACAGCGAACACTTCCTCCAGCAGATGTTACTCTTGCTTCTCTATAGCTGAGTGCACAGTGATTACTGCTTTGGCCATCTTATTTCTCTCCATTTCTCACCGCACATCACCTCTTCCTGCGGACAATCACAGGACAGGAAAATAGAAACGCTTTTACCCTCAAGAGGTCTGCTTGGATAGATGTCAGCCGAATTGTGCCAGTCATCTTTTTTTGATCTGTTAGCCGCAGTGGGTCTGGACAAACAGACAGGCTATTTTGAGATCTCATTGGGGAATCATAAATTGAGTGTCCACTTCGGTATGGTGATTGTTTATCGAAACGTCAGGCCGCATGAGATTTATAGCACTCATTGAAGATCACTGCACTCATTACACTGTGACCTGTGAGACTGTGAAGGTGAGAGACACCAATTATAATGGCAGCAATGGACATCATGCTATATAAAATTGTATTTAAGGAATCACCAGAGATATTTGACAGGTTTTTGTTGCATAACTTGAGGGCTGAACATCACGTGTGCATTTGACACTAAGAATGTTTATAAAACATAAGAAAAAACATGAGAAAACGTATGTTATTAGTTTTTTAGTCTAAATTATGGTAATTCTTGTGGGTCATCATTTTAAGATAGTACTTTTTTGTGAAAGTAAAATCATGCAGTAAAATGGTTGCACATGAAATGTGAGGCAAATACAGCTAAAACAAAATTATTACCCTTACTATGGAATTTTCTTTTTTTTTTTTCAAATATTTAAATATTTTTATATTTTTCTAATATTTAAAACAAAGTATCTACTATTTTTTTTAAATGATGTTTAACTGAGCAAAAATGTTTAATTATCTTTCAAATTTTTTTCTAATATTACACATTACATTCTAAGAAATAAAGGTAAAAAACCTGTCACTGGGGTAGTACTTTTTCAAAAGGTACACTTATGTACCTTACAGGGCCACAAAATTATGATTATTTATTAATTATGTAAAATCTGCTACGGGTAATATTACAGTATATTACTCTTTTTTGATTGGCTACAAAACAAACCACTGTTGTTCAATGAATTTAGCTGCATCCCAAATGGCACTCTATTCACTGTGCTCTTATCTACTATGTACTTATACACTTACACACTCAACAGCATAGTATATGAATGTAGTGTCTTCCCAAATGGAACACTAATGTTTTTTTACTAATGAACTAACCATGAGTATAACAGCATTCACCATCGGAAGGTGCTATAATCACTCACGTAGGAGAATACTGCTTTCACAATTCAAAATAAATCTAACATTAGTGCCCGAAAGCTCCACCCCTTCCACTACAAAGCAGCAGCCGTTGAGGGTTTTGTTAGATCAGAAACGGTTGCAGCCGGAAGTTAACAATAATTCTTTACATTATTTATTACATTTCCAAATTATTGTATTTTATTAACGTCTATCCCCACCCCAACCCTAAACCCAACCGTCACAGTAACGCAAAAAACAGTAGTTGCACTGAGTATTATTTATGCTATTTATTAAATTACCCAATAAATTGGATTTTTAACACCTACCCACACCCTAACCCTGAACCCAACCATGACAGTACTGTAAAAATATTAATTATTGTTATGCAGAGCCATAAAACTGTTGCTATATTTATGTGCATATCGCACTTTCCAGCCTGCCGTGTATCTGATCTAGACTTTACTGCCATTAAGTGCGCGAAGTGTCCCAACATTCCACACTTAATTTTAATGGTTGAATAAGTGCATCATTTAGGTATTTAAAGTATACTTAATCTTTTTAGAGCTTTCAGTGTGAACTAGTTTTTATACTACAAAATGGCATAAAACAGTGTGCAAGTATACGATTTGGGACACACCTTTGCTACATTTTTTCACTTTCTTGACAATAAAATAAAAACATGATTTAAGGAACTGCTATTTTTATTTTGATAGTAGCAACTTAACAGACAGCAGAAATGTTGAGGGGTTGTACTGTATATTTATATGAGCGTCATCTTCACTGTATGCATATTTATAACAAAACATAACTGCCTCTTTTGATTTTCATTGAAAATTCTAAACATACCCTCTCTTTTGCTGAATATCAGTTTTAATAATTAATAATGGCCACTATAAAAGTATAACGTACAATAATTTTATACATTATAGGAAATGAAGGCAAGAAATCAGTCAAAATACTGAATGTACGTGGTTACATTAATTATTAACTTATCTTTGCACTAAGCAAAAACACGTTACCTGAGAACATGTAATAGATTCAAAAGACCAAAGTCGAGGAATATGTTGTTAGATATGAATGAATTAAATATCACATTAAACAAATATAGTGGGATTAGATCCATGATCCTTGATGAACAGTCCAACAAGCACAGCTCTCATCTGGGTAGTAGCCTATGCTGCAGCGCATACCAGAGTGTGTGTGCGTGTGTGGTCACGTGATATGCGTTTTCAGTGGTGTGGTGTAGATGGAGAGTTGTTCAGAAACGCTGGGTGAAACGCTAGTGTGGATGCAGATCGTTTTCATTCTAAAACACGGGTTTTAAACCTAAAACGTATTAGTGTAAACGGGGCCTAAGTTGAATACACTTAAAATAAAATGTACTTTCATCATGGCAAAGACCATTCATTCATTCATTTTCCTTCGGCTTAGTTCCTTATTTATTAGGGATCACCACAGCAGAATGAACTGCAAACTATTTCAGCATATGGTTTATGCAACAGATGCCCTTCCAGCCACAACCTATTACTGTGAAAAACCCATACACTCTTGCATTCACACACATACACCATGGCCAATTTAGCTTATTCAATTCACCTGTACCTCATGTCTTTGGACTGTGGGGGAAACCGGAGAACCGGTGGAAACCCATGCCAACACGGGGAGAACATGCAAACTCCACACAGAAATGCCAACTGACCCAGCCAGGGCTCAAACCAGCAACCTTCTTGCTGTGAGGCAATTGTGCTACCCACTGTGCCACAGTGACGCCTACGGTCAAGTTAGTTTATCCATTTCACTTATAGCACGTTTTTGAACTGTGGGGAAACATCTGGAGGAACCAGAGCACCCAGAGACAACCCACACGAACATGGGGAGAACGTTGAATATTATGTTTTAAAAATGTGTTGGGGGAAAAACATTTTTTATATTAAACATCACTTTTATTACTAAAAATAAATTAGTTTTTTCTATAGGTGGCATTTATGAGTGTAATTTTGTAGTACTCACAGAATGCACAGTTTGGCCCATTTTTTTATGGAAAGGAATGCAACAAAGGTGATGTTTCAATACATAAATGCCACTATTTAACAACATATTTTTGGACAGCTTTCACAAGTCAGGCCAGTAAAGTATGGGGTGCCTCAAGGATCAGTTTTAGGTCCTTTGCTGTTTACAATATACATGCTACCCCTGGGAGGCATTATTAGAAGACATGGGGTCAGCTTTCACTGCTTTCACAGCTTTCAACTTCAGCTAGTACAAAATGCAGCTGGCAGAGTTCTTACCAGGTCTAGAAAATATAACCATATCACCCCAATTTTATCCTCCTTACACTGGCTGCCTGTTAAGTTTCATATTGATCATAAAATATTGCCTCTTACCTATAAAGCTTTAAATAATCTAGCTCCTGTTTATCTAACCAACCTCCTGTCTTGCTACAATCCAACCCGCTCTTTAAGATCTCAAAACTCTTCTGGTAGTACCTAGCAAAATCAAGTAAAGGAGGTCGAGCCTTCACATTTATGCTCTAAACTCTGGAATAGCCTTCCTGATAATGTCCGAAGCTCAGACACACTCTCGCAGTTTAAAACTAGATTAAAGATCTTTCTTCTTAGTAAGAGAGATGATCCCAAGGTTTCCACAATCCCGGACCAGGCCGTATCCTGAGCAGCTGCTGTGGTGGTCATGGAGGAGCGGAGAGCATGAGTCTGATTCCTGTGAGACTCCAGGGACAGACGAGTCTTCTTGTCCAGCGTTCTCCAGCCTCTGGCACCTAGACTGCAGCTCTGCACAAGACGTTTAGCCATAGGAGAAATGGTCGTGCCCAACTGAGCCCGGTTTCTCTCAAGGTTTTTTATCCTTCACTTTCGCCAATTGGTGAAGTTTTTTTCCTCGCCGTTACAGCCACTGGCTTGCATGGTTCGGGACTTGTAGAGCTACACATGGATGGATTGCCCTTCAGTGTTTAGACTCTCAGCAGTGAATATTAAACCACACTGAACTGAACTTAAAGTCTGAAAACTGAACTGACACTGTTGCAATTCACTATATTCGTCTATGTGAAGCTGCTTTGACAAAATCTACATTGTAAAAGTGCTATAGAAATAAAGATGAATTTAATTGAATTGAATATTTTACCATTATATCCTTTACAAAGTTTGTAACAGCATTCTATTGCATTGCATGTGCAAATACAGTATTGATATTGTATTTTATCGGTTGTTGTACTTATAATGGCTGTAGGGAGCTTGATTCATCTATTTACACTTAAATTATGTCATGAAGGTGTGTTTTCTGAGAAAAACTGCAAGGGTTTAGAATGCCCAGAAGGCAAAGGTATTGAGCATGAGAATTCTTTTCCATGTCCAGGCCCTGTCCCAAATGGCACCCATACCCTTCCAATCTTCCTCTTAGTCCACAGTTTAATGATGTACTGCCACTTTGGCTCAATCCTAATTGGCACACTTGATGCGCACGTGTGTTCTTGTAGTGGCTGCCATGAAGGCATGACAGTCCACAAGAGTGTAGGGTGGTTCGTTCATCATTTAAGCCTTCAGAAGGGAGCTTGTATAGTCTTAAAAAACAAGAGCATGTGATGGCAGACAATTGTAAGCTGGCAAAACTGTAAATGCACAAGAAGAGTGCCATTTGGCATTGGGATTGTGAAACTGTGGATTCAGAGGAAGACCAGTAGAGTTATGTGAGAGCGAGTGTAAACATAAAAAGGAATCATTAGGGTCATCATTGCCTGTGGAACGCAGTATGGGACAAAAGTGTGCCGTGGTAAGCTGTTGCTGGAGATGTACCTTTCTCAGGTTCAACTCCAAATCTGATTAAACACACCTGAATGGGTTAATTAAGATAATCAGAAGGACTTGATGATTACACACAGGTGTGTTGGAGCTAAACTCTGTCAGTTGGTAGACCTCCAGGAACAGAATTGGGCATGTGGTGACTATTGTCAGAAAGATTGCAAGGGCACATAAAGTGTGCCATTTGGGGTTTGCCCAAAGTGGCATTACATCACAAAAATGTGGACTCAACAGAGAACTGCAAGGTTTTGAGGTGTCATTTAGAAAAGAGCATAAACATCAATAAGAACACTCATTGCCTATGAGAGAGAACAGGTGTAAAAGCGTCCAGCAATGCTCTGAATTTCTACCTTCCTGCTCCCACCCTGATTAAACACACCTGAAGCAGCTAATAGAGATGTTTAGAAGCACTTGATGATTACAGACAGGTGTGCTGGAGCAGGGCTGGAGCTGAACTCTGCAGACACACTCATCTCAGGAACAGAATTTATCTGCGGTCACACTGGGCTTTTCCGCCCATAGATTTCCATTCATACGCACGCGAATGTGTCAGACCGGAAACGCAGGGTCATGCGTCAAGTTTCGCATGTGGCTGCGGTGCGAAGTTCAAACTTGGTGAACTCTGACCTGCGAAATCGCATCACTTGACTGCGTGAGACCAATCGAGGATCAAAACAGGACCTCTCTGGACAGAAATTTAAAACATGGAGCAATCGCTCGCTTTTTTTAATGTCTAATCCTCTTGTTTATTCCCGCCCCTTTTCGCAGCGCAGTACGACAGAATTACGCACACACAAAACCCGGTGTGACCGCAGCTTCAGGCACCCCTTAACCTAAGGTCTCATAGGGTGTGTTTACACCTGATCACTTTGTGCATTTTCTCTCACTGGATAGCTATCTGTTTTGTGCAAACGGTTCCATTGACATTTGGCCCCATAAATGTGTCTCCGCTAAATGGATATATATTCGATCTTCAAATCCAATGTTATGTGCAAATATACTAGGTTGCGTCACCAAAAGTGCCACATTTGATTTAATTACTATTATTTGTTACATACTGTGTACATAAGCTACTGTATATATCTTATTCTTCATACAAATTATTTCATATGTAGTCTACAGCTAATGCACCTTGTTGCTGTAAAATAATGTACAATATTCTCTCAAGGACAAAACATTCTGTCTTTGTAAACGAAAGAAGCACAAAATATTTTTCTAATATTTTTCCTGTTACAGAGGCACCACAGGGGCGAAATGCATCCATTTTCTTAATCCTGACATTTGATATTAATTTAGGAATTAGTATTTAGGAATTTTATTTCTTAAGGGTTAATGATCTAACAAAATAAAGTGAAACTAACTGCCATCTGTGGCATTACATTAGTTCCATTATCTGACTATTTCAAGCCTATTAAATTTGTAAAAATTCACATGTCATAGATGATTGTTTAGACTTGTCCAGTTTCATCTGAAATGCTTCCCACACCACCTTCTGAGGTAGTACTTTGGGTGATCTGATTGATCTTAAATGCATTTTAGAGAGCATTTACTCCTGCCCTCTTCCAATCTATTGATCTATCCAATCAGACAATGCATGAAGTGACCAGATGTAAACAGCCCCACAGACTTAACAGACACTCACATGCAGTGCCTGAAGTATCATTTGATGCACCCATGATGTCTCTACTAACAAACTAAAAGTAGAATCAGGTGTGTTTTATTAGGGAGACTGGTGCTGCATCCCAATTGGCAATTATGCGCCAAAAGTAAGCCTCTCTACTTGACGGTTGGTCTCGTGTGTCCATCATGTTTGTAGTTTGTAGTTCTAATCGAATTCACGTCCAATGCGCAATGTACTGTGGACAATATCAGCGGTTCGAGTATGGATGGTTTTACACTTAAAATGTCTACAGAAAATAGTAAACCATCTGGGTAGTCATAAAAAATTCACCCCCTCACAGCTGTCATGAAACATCGTTCTTTGTACCAGGCAGTAAACACCTTTTTTCTGCTGTAAGTTGGCCATTTTAACAGTGGGCTCAATAGAAATCTGCTCTATTATGGAGCCAGGACTAGCGGAATTTCGATGAATTGCAGTTTCAGTTACTTCCGTATTTGATTCACGAGGGAGAGCGGGAGGTTGCCGCTTGAGTTGAACATGGTAAAAACATGTTATGCACACATTTATGCTAACTTCTTATTTGTATTTTCTATTATTATTATTATTATTATTTGCAAATAGTTTATAATAAAAATTATTTTCTTCTCTTTTTTTCCATTTTTTTCATGCTTTGCACCAAAATGTAACATTAATTATTAATCTTAAAAAGGACATTAACGAACTAGTTACTTGTCATGCCTTGTTTAATTGTATGCTAAAGAATAGGTTAGCCAACATGTATTAGTTCTTACAGCAGAAGCCCTGTGCCTCTAATAATTTAGAAAAAAAAACTCTGACAGACACTAAAGTGCACCATATTCATGGAAAGTGCTGGCTAAATGTTAGTCATATATTAAACTTCTGGTTGAAGCCGCCATAATTTATCCATTATCCCTCAACCTTTTGGCAGGCAGCGCTCAACCCTGGCATACAGAGATATCAGTGGACATCTGGCGAAATGGCCGAAACGGACAGCGGCACAGAGTTATAAATATTCAAGTCTGCTCTTTCCCGCCCTATTGTATTATATCAAACTAACATAAACAACACATATGGATAGTTTTCAGAGGTTTCTCAACTTGAATCCATTTCTCTTGATAGATTTTCACTCCTGGTGTCAAGGCAAATCAGACCCCTGCATTTGCAGCCGAGTTATTCCAGCGAGAGTAAAAAATGCGAATCAGAGCTCAGCTCGTCATAGATAATCAAGCCATCAGCATGCAGATGCCAAAGCCAGAGGTACAATCTCAAATGTATAATCAGGATGAAACGTGTGTATGTGTGTGCGACTGTGTGTGTGACTGCGATACAGCATATCTGAACTTTCCTCCAAGAACTAGGTTTTGGCATGCCATGTTTTAGTTGTCATGCTTTCTTGAGCATTGGTGATGCTGCTCAAATGTTGGCTCTGCTCACTTCAGACGGACTCTATTCTCCTCTCTAATTGCAGCATTTAACACTAATGTCAGGACACAGCAGCAGAGGGTGAAGGTGAAAGTCGGTCTCTTTAACTGTCCGTCAGTGCTGGTTTGGTCAGTTGAGGGCACATTAATAAAGGACCAGCTGAACTCAGAGGCCGCTGGTGCTAGACTTTTGATAACTGTGTTATTTCAGGTAAATGGGTAATCATTCCAAGTGCTCTTTTATTAGTGTCAAGGAACAAAGCAGAATGGATCTGCATGGTTTCTTCTTGATGTTTAAGGCATATGGTGTCCTAACAGACTCTTTCGAGTAAGATCTGCCATGGTTGACATAGTAAACAGGCTCATTGTGAAGACGTACCCCCGTATACATTTCTGGAGAGCAAGAATTATGTAATCAGAGCTACATATGGCTGCATTTCTTCTTTTAAATGAATGCTACAGGGTGGTGTGATGCTTCAGACAGCTTCCGTTTCTTTTTGCGCTATCAAATGACTGCTTACCTTCATGTGGATGGCTTTTTTGCTGTTACTTGTTTTCCCAGTGGCTCGACGTGTATGCTGGCCAACTTGCAGAGAGGAGTTGACTGCGATGACAGGGTTTGAGTCTGGTGAAGAACGGTTCCAGAAAGCAGGTAAAACAAAAACAAATGGCAAATAAATAAAATAAAAACCAGAATATGTTATAAATAATATTTGATAATAAAATAATATTGATATTATAAGTAAATAACAGGGTGAGAATGTGGTAAAATCTGAAGACATGGTAAAAATCAGGTGGCTGAGAGGTCTCTTCTTTTTCTGGATTGCTTTTTAAAATACTGTTGGTTGGGTTTAGGGAAGGGAGTGATCGGGTCAATCTGTGGTTTTGAACACACTATTTGCCGGGTTTAGAGAAGGGGGTGGGTAGGGTTATTGGTCGACATCGCCCTCTGTTGGATTTTTGCAAGAACAGCAGGTTCGAATGGCACTGGCTAGAGAAATTTAAGATTTGAAAAAGCGTACACAGTGGCCTCTGGTGAATTTGTGAAAGCAAAAACTAAGAAAAAATAAATAAATAAAAATTACCTTCTGGGACGTATTTCGTGCTTTTCAGAAATGTTTACAGGGCTACGTATCCATAATGAGCTTGGGTTGCATATAACAATCATTTAAGGAATTATAGACATTTCAGTGTGATCAATAAATAATTAAAATAACATTAAATAATGAATCCATTTAAATAAAATATCGATACACTTCTGGTCAAAAATGTAGAATTATTATGATTTTTAATTCTATATTGTTAAAGAAATTTTTTTATTATTATTATTTTTTTTTAATTATTAGCCCTTTAATTTTCATTGTATATCCAATTTTTTTTCTTGCGGTGAAGACTGGGGGGGGGGGGGGGGGGGGGGGGGGCAGCATAATGTATGACATTCGTCCAGATAAATGGGTGTATGCCGGCGCATATCTACATCACTAGCATATCCATGCGTGTATACGCAGACTCGCATGTGAATGCGCACTCATCTGCTGCATTCATATGCGATGAAGCTGGGCTAAAGAAGTGGCATTGACGTGACTCGAAGTTCAAGGTGACAGCTCGGGCAATTGAGCCATCAATGCGGGTTCTAGAGGGAGTCGGTTGGTGGTGAAGACTCCTGCTAGAGGGTGAGCTTAGTACTGCCAGCATAATGTATGACGTGCGTCTGAACACATGAGTGTAAGCGGACACATATCCACATCACTCGCATGTGCATGTGTTGATGTGCAAAAGCGCATGCGGACACGTAATCATTTGCCGCATGCACATACGAATGTAGCTGGGCCAGGGAAGGGGCAGTGACGTGACTCGAAGCACAAAGTCACAGCTCTGGTAAGATGAGCTATCAAAGGCTGGCTCTTAAAGGACTCGGGGAGGGGAGGAGTGTATGGGAGACTCCTGGGAGTGACTGGGTGTTGGGAGGTAAACTGAGGAGTTATGATGGGAAGATTCAGAGTAGAAGGAAAAAAGAACGAGTATAGGCTATGTTATGCCCATGTCCAT
This sequence comes from Danio aesculapii, assembly GCF_903798145.1. NCBI lineage: Eukaryota > Metazoa > Chordata > Actinopteri > Cypriniformes > Danionidae > Danio > Danio aesculapii. The sequence continues at coordinate 29,418,488 of NC_079449.1, read as the reverse complement.
TAAAGCCAATAGCTGGGAAGCGCCGCTCTAGGCGAATTTGACTCTTCATTGAAGAATAATGTTTGCATCTGGAAAGTGTCTTTTGGGCTGCCTTGAAGTGGCTTTGGTTGAGGCAAATGTAGTCCAGCTTCTGTCATGATCTCTGAAATGAGAAACAAGAAAAAATCAGAAATGAAAATTTCTTACAACAATGGTACATGTACGGCAGGCATAATTAATTGTTTTAGCAAATATCCCTGCGAGGTGTCTTAATAAGGGCATGGGCAACTGTGAATGGAAGCGCCTTTGTTAATACACGGTATGATAGCTTCATTGTCGCAGTGTACAGGGATGGTAGAGGTAGGCATTCGTCCCTATGCGGGATGGCAGCTGGCTAGAGAGCTGAGGATATGGGGTGTGACTTGTATGGTGGTTTTGGAAGTGCCTCTTGAAGACGGAGTAGGTGGTAATGGAGTGGAGTTTGAACATCTTTAATGATACAGAAATTTGTTTAAAATGCAAATGTATCTAATACAGAGTCAATGGATAAAACATTACTCAATTTTTCAGAAATGTCCTATTCATAGAAGTCAAGCAGGAAGTTTATTTCTTTGCCATTTCCACATCCATAAAAAAAACAATGTACCACTTAGTAGAAACTGTGAATACAATGTTAGTTATGGGCTTTACTTTAATCCATTAATAAATAACATTACATTTGTAATCTTAACATGATTAAAATGACAAGCATATCTGGCCCAATTCATTCGCAAAGTCTTTTGGAGTCCATTCATAACTGTCGAGAGAGAGAGGGCAGGACCATCACAAGTTTTGCGAGCTCATTAAATGTTAACACTTCTCCTTTCAGCTATTGGCTCAATGGAGTGTCAATCAAAAGTGCAAAAGGTCGGCGGCAATTTTGTTGACCAAACTTCTCTAGTGTTTATGTCTGAAGGCTATTCTTGTGAACACACTCCAGCAACTAGTTTGGATGATAACAGTTTTCCATGGATGTTTTTAAATAAATAAAGATGTTGTGGACTAATGTTTTACGTATTGGATTGCCTGGACCCTTGCAGTCAAATTACAAGCTGTTGGAATGTTATGAATCTGTGGAGAGGCGGGAGGCTTGAGAGGTGCGTGCGCCTATGTTAAAAAAAATGGCTGAAGTTTAGGAAGACTGCTGTCCCGCCATGTTGCCATCTGCGGCTCCGAGAAGGACTGTCACACTGTCAGTTTACCGGACCAGATCACCCGGCCTCAAGTTCAGTCTATGTTTTTACTCTAAGATGTCAACAAGAATAGTTTCAAAAGGAGATGCACGCATTGAACTGACATCGCAACATATACATGAATGACAGCTCCAACCTGAAAAAAAACACATAATGGTAACTGTCAACATTATCTTAATTTGGGTCTTATTAATAGTAACTATGGGATAACTAAAGAAACTGCTGTTTAATGGAATAACTGCTGTTTAATGGAATATATATATATATATATATATATATATATATATATATATATATATATATATATATATATATATATATATATATATATACATACAGTAACTAGTAACTATTTACTTGAGTAATTTTTTCATCATACTTTTTTACTTTTACTCAAGTAACTTTTAAGATTGTTACTTTTACTTGAGTAAAAATTTCCACAAGTACTCGTACTTTTACTTGAGTATAGATTTTGGATACTCTACCCACCTCTGGTAGTCGATCATATCACGTGCTCCTCTCGAAATTAGTTTGTGAAACTTGTGATTCTGTCTGAGCTAAACTAAAAATGACGTTTCGTGAGATCTGTTTTATTCTTTGATTCTCTCATTTATGTGCAAAATTTTGGTTGATTCGATGTTGCGCACTTCGGTATTAACAAAGGCACAGACACCAGATCCTTTGTTTGCTTTCAGAATAATCCAGATAAGAAGATGAAACCCAAGTTTTGGAGATTTACCAAGAGAACTTCAGCAAGCAGCATGAAAACAGCACAGAATACACAAATCCTGCTGCCATCTCCACATTCATCTCTCAGTAGAGCTTATTTGTGCTAACCATGACCTAAAGCGTCATAAAATCATCAACACTGTCGGAATCCGAGGCCATACATTCTCCCCAAGTCCTTGATATGACTATTTACACCAATATAAACCTCTGGATGGTCAATTTACTCTAACCGATGCTGGCAGAGGGAAAACAACTTCTAAATCATCAGGTTTCCTAATGTTTTGATCATTAAGAATACATAAGGAGATAATTTAGGATGTAAAGTGAAGGGCGAGCTGACATAAAGTAAACAAGGTTCAAGCCAGATGCATGTAGTTCTGGCGAGTCCAGACACTCATCACAGAGAAGCACAATTAAAATTCTGGTATCTGTGCAGGTTTCGCGTGTAATGAGATGAAATAAATTTGCCCACACAAAATAACCAAAGCAACCAAAGCTAAAAACAGAGTATGTACAGTATATGTGGATTTTAAAATAGTACATCTGAACATTCAAATTATAAAACATTGCAACTACAGAACAGAATAACGATTTAACATCTGTCAAAGGGATATAAAAGCTCTTCAATTTAAAGTAAATGCATCAAATTATTCTTCATATAAGTTTTAATGACATCAATTTGATTGTTTTACTTCATCTTCAGAGCCAAAAACTCAAAATAAGGTGAGATCTATGGGACAGACTGATGTGTTGTTTACTTGTGTGTGTATATAAAAGCATTATGGACATGCAGTACTCCTCAGCTCAATTATGCCAAGTCATCAGCAGCCATTTTATGACACAACACAGGACAAACACTCTGTCATCTTTTTCTCAGACCGATTTTCACCCATCTCCATTATTATTCAAAGGACTATTGACAGAGCCGGACAGTTTGCCTTTCTGAGTTACAAGGAGAGTAGAAGGAGGAGAAAATAGATCATGTATCACAGTGTATGATCATGACCTGCTCATAAGCACATACAAGTTACATAATATACACTGACTGGACACTTTATTAACCAATCACACAGCAGTAACTTACAGTTTTTCTCCTATGCTAAAACATTTCCTCCATTTTCCCCAATGTCTAAACACAGCACCTTTTTCTAAAGCTACATAAACACAACCACACCTTCTCACTTCAAAACTCAAACTTCCACACCAAAAGAGCAGCTCAAAGCATTCAAAAATGTAAACACTATACACATCATTACACACTACAGCAAAACAATTGAAAACACAATGGTCAATATGTGAGAAGGTTCTTTGTTTCACATAACTGCCAATGCATATTTTTAGAAACTTTACAGTAACGGATCTTTTTAGATCTCTGCAGAGGATTAGGCATTTAGATTTGTGAGTTTCATATGAACAGTATAAATCTATAGAAAATACTGCATGTACACTACTGTAACACAACTCAATGCAAAAACAGAATCTATTGCATACAACAGTATTCTTGAAAACATGATCAGGGTGTGAAGTTTTTTTAGTTACTTTATTCACACCACAATCACTGTGCAGCATTATGCCACTGAGCTGCATCGGGCCACATCACCTCATCCACATCGCGGGCTATACTGCCTTTTGCCAGGCACCGCGGGAAAAAATGCCCTGGAATGGAAAACCCATCCTTGGAAGGCCTCCACTGGGATGTCAACACAGGCCAGCTCTATTGCCCTTAGGAGGTTCTCTCTAGTGTATGGTTGTCTATCATAAATCTCCACGATGAGAAGAACCCGTCTATAGGGTTCAAGAAAGGAAAGTAGGGTGGCAGACAGATAGTGACAGTAACCAAAAAGTGGTTACTGTTGGTGGTGACCCACTCTCTGATTTGGTTTATTCTGTGGAAGCGGACATTGTCCCAAATGATCACATAAATATGATGTGTGGGCCCAGGATGGTGTTGTTGTTGGTCCAGGAGGATGTCTCTTAGCTCTCTCAGCTCTTAAAATGTAATAATTTTAAGTATCCTTATTATTTACAACAATATTTTGTATTTTTCCCTAAATTATGAAGTAATACTATCTGTTCAGATAAATTTTTTTGTTTCTCGTTTAAAAAAATTTGATTGGTAAAAGAGCTTTTACAGTATGTTTAAGGGTCCAATAGATTGGAATAATTTACGTGCTAACAATCATTCGATTGCATCATTAAAGGTGTTTAAGCAAACTTTGCTGTCATCTTTTACTTTGGACTGTACTTGTTTTTCCTGAGGATGTTATTATTTATGTGACGATTTGATTCACTGATCTGTATATCTTTTTGTACTATGTATATGTATGTATGCATAAAACTTCCCCTTTTTTGTGTGTTTTTTTGGATGTTGTGTAATTTTATGTTTTGTTTTGTCTTATGGTGATATTATTATGTGATTGTGATTGATTGTGGGACTCCCTTGAAAATGAGATGGTACATCTCAAGGGGTTTATTCCAATGAATAAATACCAAACAAACATTATTAGAGCCACTCTTCCCTTGAAGTGCTAATGAAAGCGCACCCTATACTGACACTGACAGCTCCCAAATTTCAGCTAAAATACCTTGATTTGTATTCTGAAGACAAAATAAGGTTTCATAGGTTTGGAATGACAGGAGGGTGAGTAATTATTAACAATTTTCATTTTCAACTAACCCTTAACATGATTGTAATTATACAGTATATAAATTATATATTCATTTCAATAAAAATTAGAGCCAACAATTTCCTAAATGTTGAGGTCTCTGCTTGATCACATTTAAAGTCATTCTAACAGGAATAAAAGAGAAGTGTTTAAGCAAATTTTATGAGTTAATGTATCTTCTGAACCAAAGTATAAACACTTAAATGAGATATTTGAAATTTTTTTGTCACGAACTCATTTAAGTGCCCTCAAAAGGCTAGCCGGTTTTTAAAGCCCACAGTTAGGGCTGCACAATATTTTGTTTCAGCATCGATATCACAGTGTGTGCATTTGCAATAATTCACGCCCAATATTGCATGTCTTTGCGATGTGACAATAGTTGACCAGGAGGTACAGAATTGTATTTAATCAGTGTATTTATATGGAACTTATATGATTTATGCAAAGTTGTTTCTATTCCAAATATCTACATTTCAAAGTGAAAACAAAATTATTTCATCTGCCCCACTGGCAGATCATTTATCTTGTTTTAAGGGAAAAACTCCTAATGTTCAGCTATTTCTTCTGATGGTGAAATCTAAACTATATTTTTACTTGCTCTAAGAATGTTCTGATATTTGAACTAGAAACAAGACCAAGCAAAGTAAGAAAAGCATTTGTTTGCGTAGTGATTATTAAATTTTGTACCTAAATATTGTTAGACTCTCAAGAAAACCGAGCTATTTAAACTATCTTGTGAAACTGTATTCATATTCCAATATTTACAGTAGAAAAACAAAATATCGCAATATCAGGTTTTTCCAATACCATACAGCCTTACTTACAGTGACCAAATGTTCATCAACAGTACTGTAAGAACCAACACACTCTCACGGCAATTCGTAACTTTTTGATTTAGTGGCTAATTCGTATGAATTCGTACAATCTAATTCGTACATTTTCGTACGATTTTCTCATCCCCCAATGACGGTTGGGTTTAGGGGTGGGGTTAGGTGCCACGCCTCCTTTTTAAAATCGTACAATTTCGTACGACTGAACTCGTACAAATTCGTACGAATTAGCCACTAAACTGACAAAACGTAAAATACTTACGTTTTCTCATGAGATCAGGCTGGTAAGAACACAAATAAACGATTGGCAAGACTGATCTTTACTGAGGAGCATGTTGTGTGGACATGAAATTACAATTTAGTGATAAAAGCCATTTTAATTCACTTGAGTCTGATGAGAAACAATGTTCATCATCATTTTGAGGAAAGACTGAAATCAAAAAGTGTAAAGAAGTGACAAGTGGAGGAACTGTCTTGGTTTGTTGTTGTTTTCTGCAGCAGAAGTTGAGCCTCTTATACAGATACATCTGAGTCAATGCTAATGTTTATCGGAAGCATATTTTATTCAAGCCGTGAGGTTTCTTTGAATTACAATGCAGATATATGCATATGTACTACTGGCTAATGAAAGATCTGCAATCTGGGTATGCATGAAATATGTTTATTGTGTTTGAACTGGTTTTGATGGCATGTGTGGCATTGTTGGAGGACCTGGCAAGAGCGCAGAGACAGGTACAACAAACACAGGCTCATTCTGAAAACGTAGCCCCTATATACATCTCTGGAGATCCCGAATTTTGTACGTATGGCTGCATTTCATCTTTAAAATGAACGCTATGGGGAGGTATAGCACTGTTCCTTTTCTCGCATACCGCCGTATGGACGACTAATGAGCAGGTTAGACAAAAACAAAAGCTAAAAATTAAAATAAACAAGTAAATAATAGGGTGAGAATGTGGTAAAATCTGAAAATGTGCTAAAAATCTGGAGGCTTTTCTTTTTCTGGATTGCTTTTTAAAACACTGTCGGTGGGGTTTGGGGAAGTGGTTGGGCGGGTCAATCTGTGGTTTTTAAAACACTATTGGTTGGGTTTAGGCAAGGCAGAGGGATCAGCAGGTGCGAATGGCACTCGTGAGAAATCTGAGACCTGAAAAGGCGCACACAGCGTGGTGGATTACGCGAGAACAACAGGCGCGAATGGCAATCACAAGAGAAATTTGATGTCTCAAAAAGTGTACACAGTGGCCTCTGGTGGATTCACGAAAAAAACTGCAAAAAACATAGCTCCTGGGATGTATTTTGCTCTCACCAGAAATGTATGTTCATATATATTCATAATCAGAATGAGTCTGGGTTTGGCATTACATTTTAGAAGATTGACAAAAGGCTTAAATAAAGGGTTGTGTGAAAAACCTTTATATGGAGATGATTTTATTTTAATAACAAACCTTATGCATGCTTTTGGTCATTTATAATAGTCCAAATTCACTAACATAACAATAAATGTAAAAACAAATGCATGTATGCAATTGTTGTGAAGCCTAATGAGTGTTTTAATGAACAATCTGCAATCAGTAAATGTAAATTGAGCTAAAATGCTGTGCAATTCATCCTGTAGCTAAAATAAATGAAACTGAGCTCCACTGCGGCTTGAATACTGGTGAGATCTACTGGGCTCTGCACACTTTGGATTAGCTTTCTTCAGAGGCTGACAACTGAATTAATAAAGTTAATCAAGCTAATCGGTTGTCAAGCTTGTCCTTGAGGATAAAGACTCATAACAGTCAGTCGCTTAACTTTTTTGTTGCCAACAAAATGAGCATGGTGATCCATGAGCTCAAAATTTGGCCTGCAGGCAAGTAGACACACAAACTATCATTATGCTAGTAAAAAGAATTGAAAGGTACCCATGTTTAGCCACTAAAACATTAAATTTTATTATGGTGGATGTTTTACTACTGCCCAATTTTTTTGAACGGCTCATAAAAGCATAAAATTGAGTTAAAATTGTGCCACATTTATATTGCAGAGGCTTTTCCTTATACCAATACACTCTACAGTACACTGTAAAGATTACAGTATAAGCAAAAGTAAGCATGTCACCCAAGGGCAACACTCTTTATTTGACCAAAGCACTTCCTTTGATCTGTGATTGACTGCAGTTTTCTTCCCAGATTGCATTTGTGTTAGTTCTGACCCCAGTATGTCGAGGCTACAGCCTGCACACAGAGCTCTAGCACACTGAGTATGAGAGTATATCAGCGGGTTTCTAGTCTAGGCATCTGCTGTTGGCTCTAAAATCCCCTCAAATAGCATATTTCTGCAGCTGTTAGTGGCACTCGTACAGCATAGTGATGCTTTAGTGTTATTTAGTCCATTCCTGCTCTAAATAGTGCCTTTATCATTGCCACTTAGCCACTTTGACGCACAAACAGCGTAACGTGATTTTAAAAAGGATGTTGACTGTGTTTTAGCCCATGCCACACAGTTACTTTGGCCAGAAAATGAAAGTGAATAGAGTCTTTGGTTTAAATCATAGCAGTTGGTGGTTTACTTATAGGATGGTTCACTCATAAATGTAAGTTAGCTGTTCGTTTACTCACCCTAAAGCCAGGCAAGATGTTCAGAAGGTGAATCCTCTTGCTTCAGAACATTAAAGATGAATCTGTGGAACTTGGTTATGGAAGTTAATGCATACAGGAAAAACAATATCGGGTATTCTGTCTGAATGGGGAAACATCAAATTCTCCAAAACTGTTTGCCAAGCTTACGCATACATTACATATTTAGAATCACCAATAAAGTCAAACAACAACCGTCTCATAAGTTTAGTTTCTAAGCGTCTGAATCGAACAAAATCGGCATCTTTTCAGGTTGCCTGAGCTAATGCGCATGGGCACTCGAAAGGAACGAGATCACAGCACCAACCTTATTTATGGGCATTTTACACATTGGCTGCATCTGAAATTGCATTTCTCCAAACTATACAGTATGCTAAAAACAGTTTGCGAGCTGAGTAGTATGTCCGAATTCATAGAATTAGAAAAACAGTGTGCAAGAAGTACCAGGATGACTTAACTACTTCCGGCGAGATTCTGAAGTGCGCATTCAATGCATGCTGCGCTATCCCATGTGAGAGAATTCATAAATGGTAGTGAATCAACGCAACTGATGTGTGTAGGTCACGTGATCATGACAAAATGGCAGATGTAGTACGTCCACATTCATACTGTATGGAGCGTACTTTTCGAACAGTTAAGTAGTACATTTGAATTCAAATACCTACTGAGTAGTAGGCGATTTTGGACGCAGCCATTATCATCCTCTGGATAATACTTTGTCAGACCACTCTGGTCTTTTGAAGTAATCCACAACTTGGTCTTGATGGCGAATCTCCTCCAGAAATGAAAGAGACTCTTTGTTTATAAGTTTGTTGATGTTCGAGTAGTTGCTCTAATGTGATGTGTGTTTGACAGGATGGACTGAACCTCGCGTTCGTTTCATACAGTTTGCAAAACCAAAAGACTTTTGTTTTCAAGTGTAGTTGGTTGATTTAAAAGTACAGATTTCAAACTTTATTTGGATATTTTTCCTAAGTATCACATTGACCAACAAACTGCTGTAAAAGAACACTTCTGGTCTGAGCATTTCCCCTGGAGAAATGTCATTCTATAGCGATCGATGATTGGCTCTTGTTTTCATAGCTTTGGTCACCATATTGACCATTACACTTTTTCCCATTCAAAACTGTACGAGTGACATGTCTTGTCGATTCTATAGTCTTTGTTTAAGTTTCTTTTTTCTATTCAACTCCAAATTTTTTTTTTTTTAATGCAACCACAGGCCTACTATTCGTATTTCCTAGTATGAAAGTCAGTTGTCACAGATTTGTAAATTTTTTTTTAATTACTTATTTTGTGTTTAAACAGAAAAGTAGAAACTCATAAAGGTTTGAAAGCGAGTGTGAGTAAACAGTGAGATAGCTTTCATAATTTAGGTGAACTATCCCTTTAATACCAATGGTTCCTGACGATACACTGAGGTTTTATGAATCACAGAAAAAAATGATTTACAACATTATCTTTATTCTATAGCCTAGTGAAATGCTCCTGAGTTCCAAACTCAAGCCCGAATGAAACCAACTTGAAATATAATACAATTCCACTCAGCCAACTTCAGAGTAACACAACATGGTCCATTACGTGTTCCACACCATACTGCTGGCAATCTCCTTTCTTCAGTTCCAAACTCCTATAAATTATTTGGCTTCAGCCTTCAGAAGCATCAAAAATTGCTAGCTGCCTGCTGGATGGAAGTGTACGTTGAATGTAAAGATCGGATCTCGTGCTCCTCATACAAGAGCCTTTATTTATTTAGGATTTAATATTTTACTCCTCTGAAAAAGACCTTTTTTTGTGATATTTGTTTGAAATCAACACTTTCTTTAGAAACTATCAGCTATTTGTGGAAGCAAAATATGTAATAAATGCGAACGGCTAGACAACCAAGTTCCTGTGCGAATTGAATTAACTGTGACTGACGCACAAAGTGAAAACAATTAGTATCTAATATAGCATCCGCTACGCATCGTTGTCCCGCATGTCACCACCTTAGCTTCATTCATGCCAACAACCTGACAGTTCAAAACCTTAAAACCAAAATCCCGGGTATAATATACAATAAACGTCGTCTTGCAGAAATAATAATTGTATTGCATCAGAAACCTAGTGCCTCAGAAGCTTTGATGTGCCCTCATGTTAGCGCATATGGAGGAAGCTTCAGTGAGGAAGCACCATCGTGTCCTCCAGTACTGCAGTGCCCTCTGCTGTTCACTTCTCAACACCTGCAGGGACTATAAAATATAATAACCGCTGTCATTACTATTAAGTATTGAAAAATTCATTAAAACGGAACAATAACAGGACTATATGTTAGTAATATAGCTTACTGACTTCAACCGTTAAAATGCTTTAGGGAGCTGGTGTTTGGTATAACAAGAAGGCAGCCTAATAAAACAAACTACAGCTTGTAGTCTTTGTACATTTTTTAAAAATGTGATAAATCTAAAAATTTTTGCAAGGCTTTTGTCACAAGAAACAAAACATGACAGTCTAATCAATGATTAGAAGTATGAGAGTACATGTCATGATTTTGAATAAATAACTTTAATGGGAGTAACGCAACGTGAACACAAAAAAAAATCATAATCATCTGAAAAAAGAGAACAGTACATTTTGATAAACACTAAAAAAAGCATTTATTCCTTATGTAATCATGTAATGATTACCACTCAATTGAACTAATGGTTCAGACGAGTGCTCACCCACATTTTTAAATCGAACAAAAAGAAAATAAACGTGAAACGGTCATGTCTAAAGTGCCTGTTGTTACATAAAACACAGACCAACTATAAAGTGCATGATTATAAAATGCATAGGGGATAATGTCTGAGGAGGGGGAGTGGCTGAGACTATGACCTTTCATAGTTTTAAAGTCAGATCATACAGTATATGCTGATGTCTTTGACATATATAACCGTTTTATTCCACAGTCATGGCCATACATAAAAAACTACACTCACCCAAAAACACAAGGCAGTGGCTCCTACTGTATAAGCCTCTGATCATTTTCTCTTTCATTAAAGATGATACTTGTGTTCACTTTGAAACCTCTGACCTCTATTACAGTAACAAAATGACAAATTTTACACAACACACTTTAATAAATCAAAGTAGCAATAAAGCCACGGTAACCCATTACTATAATTTAAGTGATATCCCAAATACGCAGTGTTTGCTTAAGTCATTTGAAACTGTATGTATGAAGCGCATACAGTGAAAGACACCATTCAGTGAACAATTAAAGTATTTTAAATCTTTTAAATATTATTATTTTTTATCTGATTAACAATAGAAAACCACTGCCCTGCAGAGGTCATATATTTCTTATTTATTTATTTATTTTGGTATTTTATTTTTTTAAATATAGAAATCTCTTAATCAGCATAAATTTGCATCTCAGGTCTGAGCTCTGTCTGGTGAAATCCTGTGTGGCCCACAGCTGTGGAATACAGTCTGTTACTATAAAGCGGCATGCAGCCGTAGTTTGGGAAAACACCAGAACTTGCTCGGCTACTCTTAGGAACTTTAGGATGTACTGAAACATAGCTTTCAGAATAGTCTGAGCGAGATGGCACATACATACTACGAGTTCTTGTCCTGCTATGGGAGGAGAAAGGCAGTCTGTGATCCCGCTCCAGAGTCATTTTGGCTTGACCAGGTGGATTGCGATTTTTCACACTCTGCGATCTCTTAGACCTCTGCGGTTCTCTGCTCATTGCCCGAATGTACTGGTAGTCCTCTTTAGGATTGCTGAGAGTCTTATACATGAGCCTGTCCTGGTTGCGGTGTGTGACACCGAAGCTATCACTGGACCCGGTGTGTTTGAAGTCAGGGCAGCTGTATTCCTTATGCAAGGTCAGATTGTGTGGCAGTGCTGTGGACTCAAGCCTGTGTTGAGGATAGTTGTGCATGGATCGACTCTGCTTCATTATAAGAGCCGATTTGGCTCCCTGCCCACTGTCATGCCTGTCTGACTTTGAGGGCACAGGCATATCAGGCTCAGAAAGTGGGTGCTCTGGGGAGTAATGGGATACCATAGTGACCCTGTATTTCCCATCAGCCCCTTCAGTTGAAATCAGCATCTCCTTCCCAGAGTTTGACCTGCTCCTAGTGTGCATTGTTTCTTGGCACTGACGATTGCATCTTACAAGATGGGGCTGGGCCACAACCGGACCCAACGGCCTTTCCTTGGCTGCATTTCCCTGCCTAATGGACTGACTGAAATGTCGATCAGATAAACCAGAATTAAAAACCTCGTAGAAAGAAGGGTCCTTCATTCTTGGCAGGAAACCGGCATCTCTGGTCATGAAGTCGGACTCATTGTTCAAAGGGAGGTTGCGTAGAGGCTTGTGGTAGTTTTCGGAAGTGGCCATCACCTTTGATGAGCGAGAAGGCAGTTTGTTGAGTGTGTAAGAAAGAGTGTACCCACTGTTCTCTCGGTATTGATTGTATCGAGCCTCTGAATAGGGGCTGTACCTATACCGAACTTTCCCATCTTCAAAGTAAGGCCGCACATGCTGGATGTCTGATGGTGGTGGTTTTTGGTAAGGTTTGCTTTGGCTTCCTTGCCGTTGAAGTAAGAAAAATTTGTCCTCAGGTGGAGTGTGCATAGAGCGCACCCTGCGGATAGTTGGGTAGACGGAAGCTCCATCCAATGGTGGATACCTTGGTCCTCCATGTCTATAGGCTCCGACTGAGGAGTAGTCCTCCCGTTGACCTTTATACTTAATGGACTGATGTAGGGATCGTGGAGCAAGGGTATTGCAGTAGCTTCTTGAGAGAACTCTAGGATGTGGATGCCCATCATCAGTCTGATAATAAGGTGTGCTTTGCCCATCCGGACCGGACCATTGTTGGGAGTGTTGGGAGTAAGCAGACCTTTGCTCTCTGGGTTTGTACTGATACAACATACTCGGTGGAGTACTTGACGCTTGTGGAAGAACTTCGTGTACTGAAGCAGGCATGGCTGTTTCCGCCAATATGGCCCGGAAGTTAGCAGCATTAGCAGCCTGCTTGTTGTGGAGTGCATCAATGGCTGAATGACTATCAAAGGAAGAGTATCTTTCAGAGAGTGTTGTCTGCAAACTTCCACGTACCTCCATCTCAGCATCAAAGCTTGTTCCACCTCCATCTGTACCAACTCCAACATGACGGATATTATCTCTCAGAGTTGTTTGGGTCTCTTGAACCAGATGAATCTCTGGATCTGTGCGAGGAGAGAAACCCTGAGAGGGCACATGGGTGCACTGGCCACCAGCTGGTGCATCACAACCATCAGAGAAGCTGAGTCCGCTCTCACTGCCATGACAGGCGCAGGTGCTGCGTAGGCTGCCGGCATCAGTGTGGCTCTCAGTAGACATAGTGCTTGATGGATCCGGGAAAGCCCTGTTAGACACATACCGCTCCTCTCTATCAGAAGACGTTTGTACGGGAGGAGGAAACTGGAGTGTGAAGAGTGGGTTTGTATGATGAATTGGAGAAATGGGTGTGGGAGGTTCAGAGCTCCCACGTTTGCTGAGTCGAGTTGCCTGCTGAGCAGATTCGGCTAGCGCTAGAGCTAACATACGGGCAGCGCTTTTTACTGAAGGCTGGGGAGTTATGAGGGATACAGACCTCACCAAACCAGGCGTGCATTCAAATGTCACTGCACCTAGACAGAGAAAGACAAAAATCAACAAAGTTTTAAAAAGAGAGACAGAACCTTTTTAAAAGAGTGAGTTTAAATGATGGCTTTTAGAACTTATAGGATATAGAAGCAGCTAATTAGTAGTTTAAAGGCCTGTTTCTACTGAGAAGTACAGTATAGTCCGGTAAGAGTCGATACGGGTCACCTTTATCAAGCTTGCTTTTCCACTGCTAAATGGGTACAAATGGTCTTTCACATATCACATGAGAAGCACTTCTCACCAAACAGATGCTTTATACACATACATACTTGTGTATACTGAGATTATATAAAATATATAAATGCAACATATATGAACACATACAGCCCCTTACAGTCTCTGATATGTTACCAATTACAGAAAAACTACACACAACATACATTTACTCCTTATTTGGGTTCAAAAACTACACGCAACATAGCCTACAGTCAAGGAAATCTCTCATCTGTATCTTTAATCTTCACCAGCATCTCTTTTTGAATGTAATTCCGTCATTCCGAGTTCATAATATCAAATCAAATCAAATCAAATCACGTGTGCTGTGATGAGTGAAAAGCTTAGAGCAAGAAAAACGACAAAAAAAACAAGTAAAACAAACAAAACACAACAAAGTTTGCTGGGAGCTCGCAACACGGCGGCCATGCTCGGCGCCATCTTGATGACGTATTGTCCATAATAATGGTAATAATAATAGTTCAACATGGCAGTTTGTTCATGTTTTACATGTAGGTAGTTTAAAGAATAATTTGCTCCATTTGTCTTTTCCGACTTCTCCTTTGTTTTTTCGCATGTCACTCTCGCATTTATCCATTTCTGAAAGGATTGTATGTCAGAAGCACTTCAATAATCAAGCGTATGTTATTATCATGAGCTCAAAAGGTTTGTTATTTCAAATATAGATGCATGGTGAGCGCACGCGAGAAAGTGAAACCGCTCGCTTTGAGCTAGTGACGTATCTGTAAACAAATAGCGTTCAGTTGTGCGTCTTGCTCCTCCTTTTGGTACCCTTTTGTTGTGCAAGGTACCCTTTCGAAAGGGTACCCAAAAAGTTGTACAGTACGGTTCGCTTTTTTGTACCTTTTGACAGTGGAAATGGCCATAAAAACACACCGAAACGTACTGTACCCCTCAGTGGAAACGAGCCATAATGAGCTGAAGGTCTTAGTTAATGGTTTGTTAATAGTGTGAATTGTACATTAAAATAAAGTGTGAATATAGCATATCTCTATTCTATTATTCATTCAGTGTAAATGTTAGTCTCACTAACTTTGTTGAACAGTTGAACTGTTTTTAATTTAATTTTACTTTGCGAAATCCAATTAAACAAAGTATAACCTCAGGACTATAAAAAGACATAACTAATAATTGTCTGATTATCTTTTGCAATTAACTGTTTAGCACATTCAATTAAGTGTTGAGGAAGTAAACAAAATAATTAGTGTAAGTGTTAGGTTGAGCCATTTATATGCATGACACTAGTAGCTGAGCATATGTGCCTTTATATAAATATCTGTATCATTTGATTATTTAGATGAATGAAAGTTTGTGCAAGGTTGCTGACCTGAGTCTGTTCTTCTGTGCTGCTTTACATCTGCAGATTTACTTTCAGTTTTGCAGAAGCTCGCAGATCGCCGATGGCCTTCACCAGCTTTCGTAGACACACTGGGCTTTTTCATAAGGGACGCAATGTCAGAAGGACAGGAAACAGTACTGCTTTTTGGTACTGAACTCCTTGAAGTGCCCACTTGGCTAGTCTTAGAGAAGCCCACATCCGGATTAGTGGAAAGGAGTGGCAGTTCAGAGGGTCTGTGTTTTGCATCTTCTGCACGCAGTGGAATGAGATCAGGAGGTTGTGAAGGACTTGTGACTTTGTTGGAAGGCTCTAACTCATTGGTTTTGCCTCCTGCCTTCTTGCGACTGCCTTTTTTCTTATTTTCGTGCTCAACCAACCGTGCTGACTGAAATGCCAATGGGTCTATGTCTAAGGAGGATATACCTATGAACTCAGCATCTGCTGAAGGATGGGGTGGAGATATGAGAGCTGGCACACAAGAAGAAGAAGAAGTGTCTTTCCTATGGTCTTTGAGACTAGAGCGAGAGTCTCCAGTCAGTCTGCTGTCTAGAAGCTCTTCATTGAAGGAGATTGATAAAGCATCACTGGTGGAAAGCGGCCTACGTGGACGGTAAATATTTGATCCACCTGAGAAAGAACAACAGAGATCAGCCAATGGATGAATATACAGTAGAAACTGGCTGACAAGTCACTGGAATAAACTGTTGTACCATAGTAAATGTGTATTTTCTATTAAACCTCACCAACAAAGATATGACAGCAAACATGCATTACTCAGAGTTAGATGTGATACTGTATTTCTGAGTGCAAATTTAAGAGTTATGATTTAGGAATTAGAGATGTTTTGCAAGTTATATGAAATATTACAGTACTTTTAAGTACGGAAATGTAAAAAAAAAGATGAAATATGATATTTACCCTCAAAGTTATGTGAAGAGGACAGAGATTCTTCACTTTTAGCAGATCGTAGAGTCCCAGTGTCTCCTCTTCCACCTGTAAAAATGAGTTCAGAGTTCAACAACTTTTTTTCCTGCTGAGGAAACCTGTAACTATTGACATCCATGGTATTTGTTTTTCCTACTATTGAAGTCAATGGTTACAGGTTTTCAGCTTTCGTCAAAATATCTTCGTTTATTTAAAGAAAGAATGAAACTCATAACAGTTTAGAATCACTTTAAGGGGAATAGATAGTGAGTACATTTTTATTTTGGGGGAAACTTTTCTTTTAAATAATTATTCCACACAGACTGATATATTTCAAGTGTTGATTTCTGATAATTTTTATGATTTTGATGACAACTAATAAAAACCCAAAATTCAGTATGTCAGAAAATTTTAATATTACTTAAGACCAATACAAAGGATTGTTAGAAATCTTGACAAACTGAAAAGCATGGACATGAAAAGTACTTAGTTGGAGCTCTTTTTGCCTCAATTACTGCATCAATGCAGCATAGCATGGAGTTGATCAGTCTGTGGCACTACTCAGGTGAGTCTGAGTTGTGTTTAGTTGAGAGTACATTTCTTTCAGTATTGGATTACAGTTATATACTTTATACTCTAGGCACACACCTCTGAATGTTTTTAAAAAATTGGATATTGTTTATCATAGTGCCTTAAGATTTGTCACTGGTTCAAGTGCAAGCACACATCACTGTAATTTATATAAAATGACAGAATGGACCTCATTACAGTTAAGGAGAAATCAACATATTTTAGTTTACATTTTTAAAGCTTTAGTTGGTAAATGACCAGAGTATATATCTAATTTGTTACAGTACTGTTCAAATACTTACAATACCAGATCAGAAGATATGCTCTTACTTAAGATGCCATTTTTAGGTCGATCTGCATTCTCTAAGTATGCTCCAAATGTATGAAATGAGCTTCAAGATATACTACATATGTAGTCTGTTCCATCTATCGCTATATTTAAAAATATTTAAAAACACTGTCAATTTAAAACAGTGCACATGTTTTAACAATTGATTATGGTTTATACTATTTTTGTGTGTGTCTATGTGTTGTGACAAGTATTTTTGTAATTTTTTTTTTTGTAACTTTGTCCTATGCTGCCTGCCTTGAACAGGACTCTCTGGTAGAAGGGATATTGTACCTCAATGGAACACTCCTGGTAAAATAATTCAATAAATAAATAAATAAAAAAGGTGTTATGAAAGCCCAGGTTATTGGAAGATATTCTAATTATATGGCCAGCACCTGTATACTTCATATACAGTTCTTTTGAAATCCACTCAAAAAAAAAAAAAAAAAACATGGTTTCCACAAGTACTTCTGGGAGGTTTCTAAATATATACAAATACAAATAGAACATCAAGTTAAAATACCCGGCAGGCATGTAAACAAAAAATAAATAAAAGTGCCTCAGTGGGAGACTTTTTCTAATGCATAATTTGTAGATTGTAATATATGGTCTTGTCAGGACTAAGACATGTTCATCAATATTCACTTTACCAGAATATGACTGGCAATAAAGGTTTTGGATCATTGCTGTACATTCTAAATAGAAGAAAGGCATTTAACCAATAGCATCTCTACAACAAAATATATATATACACACACACACACACACACACAGCTGAAGTCAGAATTA